>NW_007726486.1:360745-362450 GCF_000696425.1 Galeopterus variegatus | reverse complement strand
CCACACTCCCAAGCGGCGCACTGTAGCAGTGCGCCACCGGGCCGGCCCCAATTGTGCTCACTTTGTATCATTTCCAAACTAGCAGAAAAGAAGTCTAAAGACCACTCTGAAGACCAACAGTAGAAGAGGTTAGAGGTGACCCTCAATGCCTGTTTGGTCCCTCATTGAACGATGGTCTGAGCAGCTGGTGAGGAGTGAGAAACTGGATGATGTCAGTGCCCAGGGGTCTGTCACAGGACTTTTAGGAAATCCCTGCTGTACAGCAATGCATATAATATGTTCTATTTTTCCATTGTTTCACTGAGCAAGAAGGTGAAGAGCAAAGGTTTCAGAGCAAGAAGTCAGAAAACAGCTAACCACAGGGTTCCTTGCTTCTTTTCATATTCTTCTGTCTTTTCATTATTGTCTGACTTTCATTTTATTTCCAAATTGTATTTTCAAATGTATTTGTAGTGAATATTCATTATTTATGTAGTTACAAAACAAATTACTGCTGTTTATTAAATTTAAAAACAACCGTTAACACCAATTTGATCACGTCACTCTCCTGCCTAGAATACTTGTTGGCTATTTTAGTCTTCATAATAAAGTGCAAACTCTTAATATTGAAACTGAAGGTTGTCAGTAAGGTAGGAATAAATATTTCATTCTTAATTTGATTAGTTTCTTTTTCTTGCAAACAAATGATCCCCAAGATCATTATTATTATTCTAAATCTTAGGCAGCAGCAGCAGAACATTTATTTGTTGTTTGCTTATGGTTTGTCTGTTTAATTTTCTTCAGTAGATGATACATCCTAATAGTTTTTCTGCGAGCATATTTTGGTTTTGGTTTTGTTATTGTTTTAATCAATGGAAGGGAAGAATAGATTGACCGAAGGCAGCTACCATACTGTGATGAATAGGACTCTAGAAAGATAGACGAATGAAAGAAGACATTTCAGGAGTTCTTCTGTGTATGTTGCAACTTAATTAAACATTACAAGAGTCTGTGCATTTGTTTTTAATTTCCATGAATGATGTTTAATGTATCTAATTCTGTATCTTTCAGATTTAACTAAGCATTATGTTTTCAACCTTCATAGCCATTGCTATGGTATGTGTAATTATTTGCTACCAAGTACAGAAGATTATCTACATGAAAATGTCTTATGGATAGGGTGACAAAGTACCAGGGCTACCTAAGAATACTCCATCAGCAGATGGGAGATGGATTAGATTGCTCTAGAAATTACTTAATTTAATAAATAGTGTTCACCTATGTTTAAAAATAATATTAATTGACCTAAATTAGTAATATTATTCAACAGGATCAGTTACCTTTTTAAAAAGATGAATCATCTTTGATCCATTTCTATGAAATTTGTAAATATGCTGCTGTGAATAGTTTTTTTTCCAGGCACTGTGAAATACTGCCGAAAGTTTTAACCTCATACTAACCATAAATAATGGTAATATGATGCTGTAATTTTTGCAATCTGGGGTTATTCATAGATAAATTATTCAGCTAAAAGTGATATCTCTACTGGAGTAGTCTTGCCTCATTATCTTATTCTAAGATGAATGAAGGGGAGAAGTGTTAAGCTGATTCTTATTGTTGCCATAAAGTATTCTCTAATCAATCGTGATATTGTTCGGTAAACTAAAAGTGAGATATTTTTAACAATCTAAAATTTGTTTTAAATGGAAGAATTTCTCATGAAAAA
>NW_007726486.1:358730-359999 GCF_000696425.1 Galeopterus variegatus | reverse complement strand
AAAGTGAGATATTTTTAACAATCTAAAATTTGTTTTAAATGGAAGAATTTCTCATGAAAAATGAAATGACACTTTTCATTTAAAAGATGTTTTATTACATTGTTAAATAATCCTCCAGAGGAAATTGTATCATATTAAACAATTAAAATAGAATTCGAAGCATATTACATATATTTTGTCTATGTTTTGCAATGTGAGATAAAAGATGTAGGTTTTTTAAAAGTAGATCAACATTCTAGTTTTAAAGTCAAGGCTTTATTTCCAACATTAGAAATACAAAAGCAATGCATTATTTAATTTGAAAAGCTTTGAAAGATTGGTCTTACTGCAAATGTTCACAGGTCATGATGATATGTTAATATCATCTTCCTCCTTAGGGCACAAGATCATTATCTAATTCCTGGGGAGTCAATTCATGAAATTTTGGACCATTATAGAAGCAAACAGACAGGACACTCTGCCAAGCTACAATTGATACACACTGACTACACATTTGGCTAATAGATGGACTTCCTATTTAGATCTCTTCTGGAAACTGCATTTGATATTACACAAATAAATTTTACTTTATTTTAGAAACTGATACTAAAAATATGAGAGAAATATAGTATCCCAGAAGCCATATCACAAGGAATCTAATGCAAACCACCATCATCTTTCTCCTTGACTATTGAAATAGTCTCTTAAATGTCCTCCCCCATCCTTTCTTAGTCACTTTAAATCCATTCTCAAACAGCAGCCAGAGTAATATTTTTTTTAAAAAACTGAAATCTGATCATCTTATTCTCCTGCTTAAAACTTTTCACTTGTTTCCCCCTGTCCTTTACATAAATACCCCAGTGCATAGCAAGGCTATTAAGGCATTGCATGGTTTGCTTCCTTACGCAGCTCACCAGCCTCATTACCTCCTCTTCTCCTCCAGGTTGGCTGCACTCTCTTTGGCCTTCTTTAAACTCCTATGAAGCACCATGCTCCTTCTAACCTCAATACCTTTCAACTCCTATGAAGCACCATGCTCCTTCTGATCTCAATACCTTTAAACTCCTATTCATCTTTCTTGTCTCAGCCCAAATGTAGTATTCTCAGTTAAGTCTTCCATAATTATTCACATTAACTTAGATGTCCCCATCACCCACATTCAGAACACCCTGTATGTTCCCTTCATTTCACTGATCACCACTGGCATTAAAAAGAAACTTTTACAATATTAGTCTCCCACCTCCTCCAAAGTTCATGATCCCTGGGGGGGGGGGGGGGGGGGGGGGAAAA
>NW_007726486.1:357167-358473 GCF_000696425.1 Galeopterus variegatus | reverse complement strand
GGGGGGGGGGGGGGGGCGAGAGGAATACTTGGCATTCACTCTAATATCTTAGAATAGTATCTGACACTTTACAGGCACTGAATAAATATTTTTAAATGAATGAAACAATTTAAAATAGGCCTTAATTAGGACATTTTAATTGCATACCTTGGCTCATTTAAATGTCTTATTTTTGTATTGGTTTATATGTTTTAATATCCATAGACATCTTCTAGACGACCTTTGCTTTAGACAACTGTATCCTTGACTCTCCCTACTGAATATGACTAATGCTCCATCCTTGGCACTGAACTTTCCACCTGGTATCCCAGGTGCTCTTTGTGTTCAAGCTTTAGATTCATTGGGATCAGGGACTATGTGCTATTTCTCTGTACATCCCCCTGCTACACCTCCCATAAAAGGCAAACAAGAAACACTTAGATTAAATTAGAAAATGCTGTAGAAGGAAAGTGTAACATAGTCTAAATTAATGTTCACAAAAAAACTTATGTAGAATTTATATATTTCTACCAAATTATCTGTTGTTTAGAAATAAGTGTTAAGTGTTTCACCAAATGATTGAGCTGCTGTTGAGTACAGTCTGCTTAAGAGGAAGACTCTTCTCAGGCCCAATTTAGAGATATAAATATTCTGAAAGAGGATAGGAAGAAAAAGATGTCCCTGAGAGGTACACTTATGCTCACCTCAGGCAGTCCACGATATTCAATTTTGATGTTTCTCCCCCAAAATACCAAAATTTAAAATGAAATACCTGGCTCTTTTGAGCTTTCAGCATTTACACCAACAAATGTATCTTTGGAACAGATGTTTAGCCCAGCATGAGATATTATTTAGACAAGATATCCAACTTTCTCCTAGAAGATGCAAAGCATCTTTCATTGTTTAAAAGTAAGTTTTGTAGATTTAATAAAATATACTGTACAAGATTATGTGTTAATCTCATAAGTATAAAATAATATGTAGCTAGAATATATGAGTAGATTATCATATTCTAAGAAGATATTTCTATGTAAAGCAACCAATGAAAAATCTTTTGTATATATATATATATATATATATATGTGTGTGTGTGTGTGTGTGTGTGTGTGTGTGTGTGTAGTTTGTGTGTGACTGTGTAATATCTTACTAGGAGATCCAAATATATTTGAATGAGGCCTTTAGTCACCATTTTCTTTAGAAAAGTGTTCAAAGGCAAACACTTGATTCTATTCTTAAATTGAACAGGGGCAAAATAAAATTCCTGGGTTTTTTTTTTCTCTTTTTAACAACAGAGGAGCTAATTATGGAAGCTAAAAAATAAATAAAT
>NW_007726486.1:355205-356370 GCF_000696425.1 Galeopterus variegatus | reverse complement strand
TTTTTTTTTTCTCTTTTTAACAACAGAGGAGCTAATTATGGAAGCTAAAAAATAAATAAATAAATGAGAAAGAAATAAAGAGAAAAAGAATCACAGTAACAGGTTGAACGAAAGAGAACAGATCTATGATTACTAGAGGTGGGAAAGGGGAACAGAAAGAGGGGTTGATGAGAAATAGATTAATGGACACAAAGAATAATTATGATTTGTAATGACAAATATACTAATTATTCTTATTTGATCATCACATGTTGTACACAGGTATTGATATTCAACTCTGTACCCCACAAATAAGTATAATCAATTATGTTTCAATAGCAAAAAGAAAAAAAATTAAGTTGTAAATATATTCATGTGCCAAAAAATTTTTTTAATCTAAATTAAATTTAGATTTTTAAATAGGAAAAAGAATGGTTGCCCTTTTGTTCACTCACACAAATTTCTCTATGAACAGAGCAAATTATAAACAAATAAGCTGAGAAAAGGTGATGCAGAAACTAAAGATCTTATTTCTTCCGAGTGTAACATACTTTTTTAAAAATAGACTTGTTACAAATCTAGCATTTCAATCTTGCCCTACCCTGGCAGTTCTTTTTTATTATTCATTACTAAGCCAAGATAGTTAGAGCTGTAAGAAATGCATGCCTCTCGTTAGCCCTTAAAGACAAATATGTCTGTCTAATAAATATGAGGTCCAGCTTTGGATCAATGAACTAGGAGCCAGGATTCCTACAATTAATTCATGAATCTTTGACTGATTTTTTACATAGATCTGGGAAGAGCCACTTAAGCTCTTTATATCTTCACTTTGCAATGTGAATAACAACACAGCATATGCATTACTAGACCCTGCACAGTTTAATTCTCTGAAAAAGCACTTAAAGATGCTTTTTGAGAAGTACTATATTAAAGCAAATTATTACTGTTATTCATGTAGCTATTTGTAAAACATTGTGAACGAAGAAAAGTATGAGCTCATTGCATGCTAGATAAGGGATGTTGGAAATCATTAATGTAGTCAGATTTCTCAGAGTTGTCTGCAAACAATCATCACTGGTAGAGATATGACAGTGTCTCAGTTGATGTGTTTGCACACCCTTCACTATGTTGAATCTAACAGGCAATTGGTTATAAAATAAAATTTAAAATTACATTTCTTTTTACA
>NW_007726486.1:352228-354333 GCF_000696425.1 Galeopterus variegatus | reverse complement strand
ATGTTGAATCTAACAGGCAATTGGTTATAAAATAAAATTTAAAATTACATTTCTTTTTACAGGTGTTTTGTATCTTATGACCAATTCTTATTCAAATATCTTTCATGTTATGGCTTCTAAACTTAGGAGATGCTACAGGTTTATAGATCTTATAATTTAACATAGTTTCAATATCAGTCCCCACCACTGATTCAATAAAGAGCTAAAAACGTTATGCAAATTTTTAAAAATGCTCAGCCATTATTAGAAGTCAATTTTTGTCTAGTAAGACAAGGTTCATAAGTATGTCTTTTGTAATGAATGTTTCCAAATACAATTTTGGAGTTTCACTTCCTTTCTCCTTGCCATTAACTTAAATGAGGATATTTTTATACTCTACAAATGAAGTCCTTATGCAAAATCAAGCTTAACTTTCTGATGCCTTATTGAGAACATGTATCCTCACTTTCAAAGACTACAAGTTATCAACAATGTGTTGGCATTTTTTTTTTCCCTTAAAAGAAACCAGAAACCTTGCTTTAGCCAAGCACACTCATTGATCAGAGGGTTCTCTTAAATTGACTTGTCATCAGAGAAAACCTCATTTTCTTTCTTCCTTCCTCCCTCTCTCCTGAATGAAGAGGCCACTGATCGGAACAAGAATATCTCACAAAAAGTTTAGAATTTCTTCCTGGCCTTTTCAAAAAGCTACATCCAAAGCAAGTTCACAAAACCTCACATTTCACAAAGACCCAGTGCCTTTAAATAGAAAACCAAGAAACAGCAGAGAATACCTCATATTTTTTCAAAGAAACATTATCTTCAAATGTGAGAAAATTATAAAAATGTATGGTTTATGAATAATTACAAGTTTACTATTTGGTGATCTTATTTTCCTTCTTGAATGACCATTTATTCTGATCTATAGTATTCATATCAGGTAATATGGATGTGGTATGATTATATCAGATAGTATAAATAGACCTAGAATAGACCAACAGTTGCTGCAGATATCTTGGGAAAACAACAACAAAAAACTACTTCAAGAAACATGGACTGTCAGTAGTTGAGACTTTTCCCTTTTGTGCAGAATATCCTTGAACTTTGTCTTCTGATTTTTATTTTATTTTAGGTTAAGCTTCTTTGTTAGTTTTTTCTGGGGGGCAATATTAATTTAACATTTGTATTAAGGATCTAGCATAACTAAGATGAGAAGAATTGATCTAAAAAGACTACATGTAAGAATTAAGGACATATTTTCTCAGATGGTGCCAGGAAGGACTAAGAAATAATCTAAGCAATATGTTTTGCTAGCACTGCCACACCTCTGTGTGCTTCAGGCTTAGTGGAGATCTTCTTCCATAAGGGCCAAGATTTTCATCATTTTGTTCACTGCTGTATCCCCGGCACCTAGTACAATACTTGACACAAAGGCATACTCAAAATCATTGAATGAATGAATAAATGAGTGATTTCTGCTAATCTCCAATTTCTGAAGTAGTAAAATATCTCCTTAACCAAATTAATGTTACTGTCCCAACATACCCTGCACCTGAATAACCATAAATGATACTATTTCTTGGCTGTTGATTTAACTGGATCATTCTTATTGAGGTTTCTCTAGTGCATTATTGATTACTGTTTCAAGTCCTACACGAAGGATTTCTCTACCACCTAAATTTTTTTCTCTCTCAATCTTTTTTGCTCTTTTAAGCTTTACTCTTGCCTGGAAAATTGTTAAATATACAGATTTTTCTGATTGTTCTTTGATTTTCAAATTTATATGGAATGTCTTCTTTGTACATCTTTTATAATATTGCTATTTGACATATTAAGTAGCTCCTGAAATAACTGTTCTTACCTGAAAACTATCAGTGGCTAATTTTTAAATAATTTTTCTCTATGTCTACTCTTTACTAACATACAACAGTCTACAAGTTGTATATAGATAATTATATGCTCATCTATTTGTTCACTACTTACTGTCCTTTGATAGCCTATAGCTGGGAAGAAATTAAAACACCAGAGCAAAGGGAGTTAACTGAAAATAATGACAAATAGGGCTGGCCCGGTGGCACACTGGAGAGTGCACTGCTTGGGAGCGTGGCGGCGCTCCCGCCGAGGGT
>NW_007726486.1:346352-351357 GCF_000696425.1 Galeopterus variegatus | reverse complement strand
GGTCAGTAAAAAAGACAAAAAGGAAAAAAAAAATAATAATGACAAATAAACGATAAAACACAAGTTGTAATAGTTTCATAAATTAGAGCCAGAATTTGTAAGACTATTGGAGTTTCTATAGAAACTTCTAACTTTCCTTCATTTGTCTTATCTACTTAGCAATTGAAAATTGATTCACTGCTTGCTTACAAAGATAGTGGGGAAAGCTAGACATCTAACACTTCTTCTCAACCACAAATGGGTAGTATAAGATAAATATCAAGTTGTAAATATTGAGTGTTGTCATCAAACAAAATGGAAAGGTTGTTGTTGGAGTCCCAAATTACAGCAGATTGGTGATAAGAACTCTCTGGACCTCAATGTTTTCATCTGCAAAGTAGGAATAATACTCTCAGTAGTATCATAATACAAAAGGGAGTTTTATCCTGCTATTTACCACTTCACAAATTCTAAGAGATACCTGCCAGAAGACGGGCAATGTTGGTTTGTTGGCCTTCATTTCTAAATCCCTATTTGGTTTGGCAGAAAGACCACCTTCGTCACTTGAAATCCTGAGTTTGAAACTTTTATTTAAATTAGAGTAGTGTGGAAGTCAAAAACAGCTTGGGAGCCAAAGCTCCCAGGACTGACATCCAGGACCTGCTTCTCTCTCTAGCAGATTAACCTCAGACCTATTAACTTCAGAGCCTATTTCCTCTTCAATGACATGAGGATACAATACATTTCACTGGATTATTAAAAGATTAAATACAATAGCATGTATAAAGTATTTATCAAAGTAATGAAATATAGTATGTGCACAATACATGGGAAGCTACTGTTTTAGTCAAGTAATATGTCTCTTGGCCTTTGCCCCAACAGCACAGGAGAAAATAGAAGGAGGCGATTAAATCAGAGTATTTCATGCGAAAGTAGTTTCCAAATAAACAGAGAACTTAACCAGTACAATTTTATATATACTTCTTCATTTCTCAGCCTAGAACATCTATCTAATTAAAGATTGTCCTACTTGTGTATTACTGAAGACTTTTTTTCATCTTCAGTTCCATCTTGACAGTAGAGTAGGATGAATTTACATATGCTCCCAGGGTCTTCTACAAAAAGTCACATTTTCAGCTTTATTGTTGTTCTGAGAACTATTTTGTTCTTATTAGTGTTCTATGTTAATGCCATTAATGTAAGTATTTTGTGGATTTATTAGTTTTTCTTTCTTATTTCCTTCTACTTTTTTCTAATGTAGTCCAAAGAATTACATGACCCTAATACAATGATTGGACTTTGTATTAGTCTCTTTTGTGTTGCTATAATAGAATATATGAAACTGGGTAATTTATAAAGAAAAAAGTTTTATTTGGCTTACTATTCTGGGACAGCTGCATTTGTTTCAGGCCTCAAGCTGCTTCTACTCATGGCAGAAAGCGGCAGACGGCCAGCAGGTACAAGCAGATCTCATGGCAAGAGGAAGCAAGAGAGAGCGAGAAGGAGGTAACAGCATCTTTTAAACAAGCACCTCCCAAGAGAACTAATAGAGTGAGAANAGTTTTATTTGGCTTACTATTCTGGGACAGCTGCATTTGTTTCAGGCCTCAAGCTGCTTCTGCTCATGGCAGAAAGCGGCAGACGGCCAGCAGGTACAAGCAGATCTCATGGCAAGAGGAAGCAAGAGAGAGAGAGAAGGAGGTAACAGCATCTTTTAAACAAGCACCTCCCAAGAGAACTAATAGAGTGAGAACTCACTCACCACTCCCACTCCCCAGGGAGAGCATTAATCCATTCATGAGGGATCCTCCCCCATGACTCAATCAGTTTCCAACACTGCCACATTGGGGATCAGATTTCCACATGAGTTTTGGTGGGGACAACACATCCAAACTCTATCAGGCATCCTCCTAAATGAGAAAAAAATGTGCATACAATTGGGGCAAAATTTACCTATCCCTGTTAAACTGAAATTAATTCAATCCTAGTTTTCAACATGTTAGTCAGTGAACATATGGAAGTGGATACTTTGTGCTGGAAAGCCTGCACAGAGCACCTAACATCCACAATTTCTTCAGCGACTACCAAAATAATAATTTCCAGGATTATCTTTGCAGCTGTGGTATGAAAGCCATCAAAATGGATTATCTTAGCAGGAACTAGAATATAAGGAGAGTAGCACTCGATTTAGAGCTGAACACACCAGGGTTTAAATTCTAGGTCCTTCTTGCTGTGTAATCTTGAGCAAGTTATTCAAACTCTCAGAGACTTAATTTACCCTTTTGCAAAATGGTACCTATACATTCTTTATATGGTGATGATTTAATAAGGTAAAGTTCATAAAGCTTAGGGCTTGGCACATGGTTAGTACTTAATAATACTCTTTATATTTCTTACTCTCCATCTTCATCTTAAGCTGTGGTCATGATTACTTATGGAATTAACTATGGGAATGCTTTCAAAGGCAAGGTGCTAAATTTGACAATTTAATGAACTTAGAAATAAAAGCCTTGCAATTTCACAGCAGCCAAAATGACATATATTATTTGGAATCATACTGACCTTTGTGAATTCAGAACAAGAATCTATATTTTCCCAAAGCTGTATTTCTCAAATACATTCAAAGAATTTTGAGTAGTGGTAAAAGGAGAAACAAAAAGTAAAATACAATTTATTTTTTATTTCTAGTTTTGCTCTAGCCTTGTCAATTTTGGCAAGAAAAAAAATTCCACTTAAAAGCCATGATGGTCTGGTAAGATAAATTGGGTCTCTGCATAAGGCTCATTAATGATGGATTCTGCCAAGACTTTGTAATCAGTTTTTTCATCTATGTTCTCAGTCTTCCGAGGCCCATTAAGTATCATGTTTGAGTTTCCAAGCTAGACATTGACTTCACTGATATTTAAGTCAACCTATAATTTCTTATTTCAGCATTTCATACTTCAAAATATTATTCGATAAATATTTGTTACATGACTAATAGGTGTAATAAGTCTAACATTATCTGTAATCAAATATCAGTTGAATGGATAGAAAATGAGACATCTTTGCAATCAGTATTTAATGAAAACAAAGCAATAATTTCTCTTTAACATTATGAGTCTCTCTTGAGAATTTGTGAGATCGTTATTAGAAATATGGATAGTTTTTGAATAGTTCTTTTGAATATTCATGAGGAAATATTTATTTGTAGTATCACAGATTGGCAAACATCTATACATTAGGTTTATGAAACGTATCAAACCATGTTTAAAGTACTTCCAATTCATAAAACCTCAAGCAGGGTTGGCCAAGAACTTCATTGCTTAATTTTATTCTTGTATTTACATAAATTTAGTGCATATGTGTTTGATTCATTTACAGTTAAATTATTTAAATGTTGCTTTTAAAATTATTTATTTTGTTCTTAGGTAATGTCTTCCTTTTGAGGAGCTCAAAGCACTCTATAAATGTTAATGGGCATTTTCACAATGCCCTTATGAGGTAGATGGCAATGAGTTCTGTGAATTTCGCTGACATCATTTTTCAAGGGACCAGAAAAATGTTAACACCTAAAAGCACAGAGTCTTAGTAGTGCTAGGTCATAAGAGGAATGTGTAATCTAATGTAGTAAGCAGATTTAACCTTGGTCCTACTTTGTTTATAATAAAAATGATTTTCTAAAGATAATACAAAGTCAATTAGTTTCCATATGAGTATGTTTATAGTAGCTTCCCCCTATTCTCAAGGGATACATCATTCCACGACTCTCAGGGGATGCCACAGATAGTACCAAACCCTATATAATGTTTTTTCCTATACAAACGTACCTATGAGTAAGTGCAAGTTTTAAATTAGGCACAGTAAGAGATTAACAATAACTAATAATAAAATAGAACAATTATTGCAATATGCCAGCATCACTACTCTTGTGCTTTGGGGCCATTATTAACTAAAATAAGGTTTACTTGAACACAAGCACAGAAATACCATGAGAGTTGAACTGATAATTGTGATGGCTACTAAGTGACTATAACAGGGGGTAGGGTCTACAGTAGGCGTGCATATGCTGGACAAAGGGATAATTCACATCCCAGCAGGAGGAAGCATGGCAGTGCAATATTTCATCATGCTATTCAAAACAATGCACAATTTAAAACTTACGAATTTTTTATTTTTGTAAATTTGCATGTAATATTTTTGAACTGCCATTGACAGCAGACAAAGGGATAATTCACATCCCAGCAGGAGGAAGCATGGCAGTGCAATATTTCATCATGCTGTTCAAAACAATGCACAATTTAAAACTGACGAATTTTTTATTTTTGTAAATTTGCATGTAATATTTTTGAACTGCCATTGACAGCGAGTAACTGAAACTGCAGAAAGCAAAACTGCCAGTAAGGGGAGATTACTACACATGGGGGTAAGAGACCTAGCTCCCATTTTGTCCTCTCCTAACTACAACACTCATACTCTCCAACATGCCTTTAGTATTTAAGTTAAATTGATAATTAACACTTCCTGTACTTACAGAATTCAAATGGTTAGCTCACACTGATTGTCAGGAGAATAATTTTTAAGTTAGCAGTTTTCACTTTAAAAGAAATTAAAACTTGGTTCCCAAATGATACATAGGCTCTTATAGAAAAGTAGAACATAAGATTTTCTATTTTGTAAATTTGACTTAAGAAACATGCACTCTTGAACACAAAAGGAATCTGAATCACATGAGTTATAGCTATGATTGTCAAGTAAAGACAGGGATGGGAAATCACTGAACTAGTGCCCAGAAAATATTCCACATTTCATGGGAGAGAAGTATGACGCAGTCATTCATAAAATCCAAAGCGGTTGCTACATTGCAATAAAGTAATCATCACAAATAAAATAATGTTCTGAAATTCATGGCAATATTTGACACATAATTAAATTTTCTGGGCCTCACCAATTAGATTTTCAATAAATTGGCTAAAGGATATTGGAGAATGTCCAATTATTATCATCTCTATACTCTGCTGTGATTTTTGACACAGTCTCAAATTAC
>NW_007726486.1:344478-346082 GCF_000696425.1 Galeopterus variegatus | reverse complement strand
TTCTTTTCTTGTTAGAAAAGAAAAAAAAGGTTAAAATTTACTCTACAAGCATGATCATTATTTGTATCCCTGTTGTATAGCCCATAATCCTTAATTATAAAATATCTTTGACCTGATTTATTCTCTGATTTCCTTTTCCTACAATCTTTCCTCATGTGCATGTATGAGCTCTACAATACATACATTTGTACATATAAAATAATGGAGAATTAATACACACAGGGAAAAAAAATACTAATTGAACACTTAAGCCATCTAAATCCAATTCTAATTAAATTTCCTCTTTGATAACAGTGTATTTGTTACAATATCACTACTTCTTAATAAATGAAAAAATCAAGGCTTAGTATATCAAGCAATTTGCCCATGGTCACAAATCTTTAAAGTGCTAAGTTTCAATTCAGATCTAAAATTGTCTAACACTAGAGTATAAGATGTTAAAGGCATATCACTGAAAGTCAACTTAGCATTGCCGAATTTTCTTTAAGTAAAATGTTTGTGCAAGAGAGGAAAATTAATTAAATTTTTATTTTCACATTATTAGTAAGAATAGGAAAATAATTGACTTTATATTACATTTCAACAAATTATCACAGGAAAAAAAGATGACAAATTGTAACATTAAGCTAAGAAAGTCTGGACATTATTTTCCAGTGGAAGCCTCTGTGTCCTGTGGAAAAATGTATAAATGTTATCTGATATTGCTCTTAGATATAATGCTAATTAAAGTTAAATCACAAATAAAAAGCATTTTAAACATTAAAAAATAAACAATTGTTTTCAGTTCTTGAAAACATAATTGGGAACAAATCAAAATATCATCAAGGTTATTAGGAGCCACTGTTGTGATGAAATAGGATAAAACCGAATTTTGCTAAATGGAGTCAACAAGGTCTTTAAACACAATTATATTTAAGCAATAATAGAAGCACCGAGCTGTTTTATGAGGCAATAATTGGGTTCCCGCGTGGATAAACTATAAGGCTGAAGGCTGGTTAGAGTTTTGCAATAAGAGAACTGGATTACTGCCTTGTAAAATCATTTGGCACTTTTCTCATTGTGCTTATTCTACACGTCTTTGAGAATTCACTGTTAAATAATTGTCACTACACAAGTAAGTACACATACTGCAAGAAAAATATGACAAGAAAGTAATGGAGGTAGAGTGTGCCCTTTGTAATAATCGTAAGACACATTATCTTTAGCCCCAAAGAAAGTAGTTTCCATAATGCGATGAGGTGGCTATTTTCAACCTTCAAGATTTCTTAGATTTTTAAAGAATCTTTTTACTTTCTAGGTTTTTTGTTTGTTTTTTGTTTTGTTTTTTTTTTCTTTTGGTCAGCAGCCTCTGTAAGCAGGCGACAAATTCGTCTTTGATGGTGTTTATTTTGGAATCACTTTCTTCAGAGAGAGAATCCAACATTCATAAAATTCCCACTAAAAGAGAATACGCACTTCCAAATCTATTTTATATTCAGATTATTGCCCTTACAGTAACCATGTTAGTTCATCTTCTCCTGCTCTTTTATTGTATTAATGTTCATTACTTAATGATCACCTTCAGTTAATATGTCTGCAATATATCTCAGTGCACAGAAATATGG
>NW_007726486.1:338875-343945 GCF_000696425.1 Galeopterus variegatus | reverse complement strand
ATCATTGATAAGGCATTTTTACATAGAGAACATATTTAACTAAAACTTTAAAAATATTTTTTAAATTTCCTCTTATTTTTCAGTCATATTAAGTTGTAATTTCCTTTTTATTTTCCCATTTTTTACAATGCAAAGTTAAAAACTAAAACGATATAATTACTTAATATTCATTGAAGTCTACTTACTTGTCAGGAACTCCTGTGTGTTTGTGTCTTGATTTAATCAACCTCAGAGCAAACCTCTAAAGAAGTTATAATTATACCCATTTTCAATGTGGTAAAAGAGTGAAGTGACCTCACTACATCAACTAATGCAAGTTGTCTCCAGAGCCTATGCTTTGAAGTTACAATTATACACAAAATATACATAGATTTATTTATTTATTTTATTTTTAATTGACAAATAATAATTGTATATATCTATATGGGGTATGGAGGGTTTTAATACAAGCATACATTGTGGAATGATCAAATTAGGCTAATCAGCATACTCATCACCTCAAATACTAACCATTTCTTTGTGGTAAGAACATTTAAAATACTCTCTTTTAGCTATTTTGAAATATACAATACATTGTTATTAACTATAGTCACCTACAGAATGGGACATTATTCAATCTTAGAAAAAATGACATAATTGAACCAGAAAATTTAATCTCGGAAATTTGGTTTTCAGTTAGCTTGTATTTATGTTTTTACAAAGAGGAGAGTTAATAAAAATAAAATATATATGGGATTACAAAGCAGAAATAAAAATATCTAAAATAGCAATAGTATCAATGCAATGGATATACAATATTAAAAGATGGTATAAATAGAAAATGAAAGTAAAAACAGAACGATGACCAGGGTCCCATTACCAGATGATGGAAGGATGAACTGACCTACATGGAATAAGATACACATTGCACCTCCTCATTCCAAGAATCTGTTACTGCTGGAGATGCATTTATATAAGAATCAGGTTAAATAACAGAATGAACATGGCCGAATATCAAATAAATAATCTAGACTATAAAATAAAAAAAATTATCAGAGTCTAGAAGAAAGAAATTTTAAGAGGTGCAAAAGGTGGAAACTATTAGAGAAAACTAGGACAATGGAGCTCATTCCAAAAACTTCTATAATCTATTCATAGGAATTAAAAAAGTAAATAACATAAAAAATTGAAAGAAAAAACTAATTGAGAAATTACATGGAAAACATATTTTTGACCTGAAGCAAGGCATAAAGCCTAAGATTGAAATTTTCAACTACTACTGAGCAAAATCAAAAGTATTTTAAACAGATACTTCATCAGATACATGATGATAAAATTTCAGTACTCTAAGAGTATGAGGAAAATTCTAAACTTTATAAAAAGAAACAAGTAGCACATTGGCATCACATATGCTACTAGCAAGATTAGATTTCTAGAAAACAATAATTATTTCTTCAAAGTTTTGAGGAAAAATAATTTTAAACTTAGCTTAGCCAATTACAGTTCAAATAAAAGGCTCAAATAAAGATATTTTCACATTTCAAATGAGAGAAATTTCAGCACCCACAAAGGAGCCTTTGTGAAAAAATACCTCAATATTTTGGTACATATGTATATATACACATATATGTGCATTTATATATATATACATACATACATATACACAATGATATCAGCTGTTTAGTTCATCCCTAAAGAACTGAGGGTCAATGCAGTCTTTTTTACCTTATTACCTGAAGAAAAATAGGTGCCCTTTAAAGATCTTTTAAGATTAGAAAACAAAAAGAAGTCAGAAGGAGACAAATCAGGACTGTAAGGTGAATGCCCAATGCTTTCCCATTGAAATGCTTGCAAAATTGCTCTTGTTTGATGAGAAAAAATGAGCATTGTGATGGAGAAGGACTCGCTCATGAGGCTTTCCTGGCATTTTTCTGCTAAAGCTTTTGCTAACTTTCTGAAAACACTCTCCTAATAAGCAGATGTTATTGTTCTCTGGCCCTCCAGAAAGCCAACAAGCAAAAATGCCTTGAGCATCCCAAAAAACTGTGGTCATAATCTTTGCTCTTCTTGACTGATCCACTTTTGCTTTAACCGGACCACTTCCAGCTCTTGGTAGCCATGATTTTGATTGTGCTTCATCTTCAGGATTATACTGGTAAAGATCTTGGTAGCCATGATTTTGATTGTGCTTCATCTTCAGGATTATACTGGAAAAGCCATGTTTCATCTCCTGTTACAGTTCTTCAAAGAAACGCTTCAGGATCTTGATCTCGCTTTTTAAAATTTCCATTTAAAACTCTGTTCTTGTCTGCAGCTCATCTGGGTACAACAGTTCGGCACCCATTAAGCAGAAAGTCTGCTTAACTGCAATTTTTCAGTCAGAATTGCGTAAGCTGAACGAATTGAAATGTCTATGGTGTTGGCTATTGTTTCTGCTGTTAATCATTGGTCCTCTTCAGGCACTATCTACTTGTTGTTTTGGACATTTTTTTTGCTTTAGAGGCTAGGGATGGCTGCCTCTAGTCAGCCATCATGTAGGAAGAAAACAGTTGTTCTTTTCAATCTTCACNTGTTCTCTGGCCCTCCAGAAAGCCAACAAGCAAAAATGCCTTGAGCATCCCAAAAAACTGTTGCCATGATCTTTGCTCTTCTTGACTGATCCACTTTTTCTTTAACTGGACCACTTCCAGCTCTTGGTAGCCATGATTTTGATTGTGCTTTGCCTTTAGGATCATACTGGAAAAGCCATGTTTCATCTCCTGTTACAGTTCTTCAAAGAAACGCTTCAGGATCTTGATCTCGCTTTTTAAAATTTCCATTTAAAACTCTGTTCTTGTCTGTAGCTCATCTGGGTACAACAGTTTGGCACCCATTAAGCAGAAAGTCTGCTTAACTGCAATTTTTCAGTCAGAATTGCGTAAGCTGAACGAATTGAAATGTATATGGTGTTGGCTATTGTTTCTGCTGTTAATCATTGGTCCTCTTCAGGCACTATCTACTTGTTGTTTTGGACATTTTTTTTGCTTTAGAGGCTAGGGATGGCTGCCTCTAGTCAGCCATCATGTAGGAAGAAAACAGTTGTTCTTTTCAATCTTCACTAGTCAAAGTCTCTTTTTAATCCAGAATGGTAATAGAGCTCTGACAAACATTTATTTTAGTTTTTGAGTAAAAAAAAATCATTTCAATTTATTTCATATGCCGAAGTCAAATCCACAGTTCTTTTTGAGACACCTTCTCACACGCAGCTCATAAAAGTGGGCAGAGGAGCTGAATAGACATTTCTCAAAGGAAGACATACAAATGACTGAAAGGTATGTGAAAAAATGCTCAACATTACTAACCATCAGAGAAATGAAAATCAAAACCACTTTGAGATATCACCACACCCCAATCAGACTGGCTATTATAAAAACGACAGAGAATAACAAATGTTGATGAGAATGTGGAGAGAGAAGAACCCTCCTGCACTGTTGGTGGGACTGTAAATTAGCACAGCTATTATGAAGAACAGTATGGAGGTTCCTTAAACTACAGATAGAACTACCATATGATCCAGCAATCCCAATACTGGGGATATACCCAGAGAATTGGAAAACATCAGGTTAAAGGGATATTTGTGTTCCCATGTTTATTGCAGCTCTCTTTACAACAGCCAGGTGATGGAACCAACTTAAATGTCCATTGATGGATGACTGGATAAGGAAAATGTGGTATATATACATGACGGAATATTACTCACCTGTGAAAAAGAATGAAATTCTACCATTTGCAGCAATGTGGATGAGACTGGAGAAAATTATCCTAAGTGAAACAACCCAGGTACAGAAAAAGAAATACGGCATGTTCTTAACTCATGACCAGGAACTGATTCCATAAATAAACAAACAATAAAAAGAGAGAAAAAGAAAGAAAGAAACAACAATCACAGTAATACGTTGAACTTTTAGAAAGAGAGAAAAGAACAGTGGTTACTAGAGGTGGAAAAGGGGAGGAGAGGGGGAGAGGGTGGGGGCTGATGAGGAATTGGTTACCCGACATGAAGAGTGACTGCATATTGTGATGATAAATAAGCTAACTGTCCTGATCTAACCATCACACATTGTAGACAATTAATGAAAATCAACAATGTACCCAACATGTACATATGATAAGTTATCTTTAAAAAAAAAAGCACATGCTATCAATATTCTACCATGGAAACTCCTTGTCCAACACTACAACTTCATTAGATTCTTTTTCTGTCTTCCAGGTTGTCTCAGGCAATAGTTTTACCAGATTGTGCACCATTCCATATCAAAGCTCTCCATTTCTTCATCCTCCTATAACAGTTTCATTGTTGTCTGCCACTCTTACCCAAAGCCAATGACATGTACTTGTAATTTTCATATTAGCAACCCAAAACCTGAAACTAGTTTCTGTTTTAGTCAAATTTCTGCTGTAATAATAATGCCACATGAAAGAAAACCCTTAAACATAAGGGGCTTTCAATAATTATCTTTCATGTTTCTTGATAAAGTGTCTGATAGTCATCTGGGACATGGTATTCTCAGGCAGAGAGCAGATGCACAAGATCTCAGCAAAACCATATGAGTACTTTTACTTCCTCTATGTGCCCATCCTCTAACAGTCCATTGCAAAAGCAAGTCCCGTGGCCAGAGATGTGTACTCCATTCTACTAGACTGGGAGAAATTGCAAGGCCACATGGTAAAGAACGTAAATATGTACACCCCTTACAAGGAGGGAGTGAAGAATTACAATAAAAAATATACATTTTAGAAAGAATTGATCCACAGTCATGACAGAAGATTCTAACAAACATTTGGCCAGAATTAAAAATTAGGTTGAAAGATGTAAGAATTTTTTAAGATGTGAGAATTTCTAAAATACATATAATTAATTCAGTTTATGTCATCTAGCTGAGAGTACACAGATTTCCTTCCAAACAAAAATTAAAAATAAATGTAACCATATTGTAGGGGAAAAAATCCTTAGTAAATTCTAAAACCTAGAAATCATAAGCCACATTCTTTAAACAATACAAATATAATAGATGTTGACAAGAGGGAAAGCAAGTAAACAGACAATTGAAA
>NW_007726486.1:336586-338305 GCF_000696425.1 Galeopterus variegatus | reverse complement strand
AACAATACAAATATAATAGATGTTGACAAGAGGGAAAGCAAGTAAACAGACAATTGAAAACATTTAAAAACAAACAAACAAATTAACCACCTAAATAAATCTTAGATCAAAGAGAAAATGTAAATGAAAATTATACTCTATTTAGAAATAACCGACAGTGAGAAGAATTATATCAAAACCCATCATTGCAACCAGAACATTTCTCAGAGGCAACTGTGTAATCATAAATGCATTGTTTAGAAAACAAAAAAGATTGAAAAAATCAAAGTAAGCTTTTAACTCAAGAAGCTATAACAAGAGTAGCTAAATTAACCCAAATGAAAGAAAAGGAAGGAATTAATGAGGACCAAAGGTGGACCTTAATGAAACAGGGAACAAAAGTGACCTTGATTATAAAATTAAAGTTATATTAAATACTGTTTAATGCACACAAATTTGTAATAACCAAATTAAATGTAAATGCAATAGGAAAATGTAAATTCACTTAAATGTACTAAAATGTATTGAATACTCATTAAGAGCAGAGAAAATAGGAGATTTCCAATTAATGCTTCAGAGATAGCATAAGACCAGCATCAGCAATGGATTTAAAAATTGTTGCACACAGACACATAATAAAGGACAGATTAACCTCACGTTATCATTGTAGATATAGCAATGACATTAGAAAACTAACTACAGTAGTAGTATACTTGAAATATAACAGGTCATGACTAAGTACAATTCATCTCCAAAAGTACAAGAAGGGCTCAATGTTAAAAGCTATGTTCGAAGTTTAAGTGTGTAACATGTACGAGCATTTAAATAAATATCAAAAATTGATAAAATCATTTTTAATTAAAAACTGCAGCGCATGCCTTTTCCATATACACAGAAACATGTGCACATGCACATATGCACCCCATCCCCCACACACAAAGCAACAATAGAAGAAAACATATTAAAGGACATTTGGTAGAATATGAAATAAGAACAATTGACAAAAATAAAACACTTAAAGCATCCTCATAAATTCATGAACAGGACAGGGATGCCTCCTCTTACAGGTACTATCCATTAAAGTCATAAAAATAATTTCATTCAAAACAGAAACAAAAATATAAAATATCTAGAATTTAACCTAACAAAATTGTGCAAGACTAAGTGAAGCAATGTAAAATCTGGATAAAAGAGAAACACGTATTCTTGTTTGATAAACTGATGAAAAAATTGTTTGGGATAAATGATGATAATAACAAGAAAGTAATTTTAAAAGAAAAATAATGAAAAATGTCTCATATATGTTTAAAGAATATGCTGTAAAATCATTTTAGTACTAGTGAATAGAATAGATTCAGATTCAGAATTTTAGATAGAATATAGTAGACTAGAATAGAGGAAAAAGTCCCACTGAGTTTATAAAATGATAAAGGTGGCTTTTAAAAATCATTTTTAGGGGGTTAACTTCGTTTGTTACAATGACTATCCATTTTTGAAATATATAGAAATATACAGAATATATAGAAAATTTTCTTCAGATATATCTAAGCTAAGCAGATAAAATTAAACTTTTTATAGTTAATAGAAATTGAAAATATTTATAATTTATGAGTACAGAAGGTCTTAAAAGAAATATAAAAGGAAAAGATTCATATATATATATATATAAGATATATATATATATATATCAAATATTTTATTACTGCTGTATGACCAAGACATATTATTAAAAAGTTAAAA
>NW_007726486.1:334932-336117 GCF_000696425.1 Galeopterus variegatus | reverse complement strand
ATGAGTACAGAAGGTCTTAAAAGAAATATAAAAGGAAAAGATTCATATATATATATATATATATATATAAGATATATATATATATATATATCAAATATTTTATTACTGCTGTATGACCAAGACATATTATTAAAAAGTTAAAAGTCATTAAGAGCATATGGGTAAATATTTTCTACATATATCTCCATTTCTCAGATATTCAGAAAAAGACAAATTTACACAGTTTTTTTTATCAGCCTTACATTTAAAATTTTTTATAATATCCAGCGTTGGCAAAAGTGTGGGGAAATAAATACTGTCATGTAATTTTAGATAAAATAGCCTTCCACTGAGGACAATTTGGTTGCCATTGCTAGATCCAGGAATTCCTTTTGTAGTTGCCATAACAGAAAAACAGTCAATTTTGTGCAAAGAGACACATAGAAAAAGGTTTATTATAGCACTGATTGCCTTGACAAAGAATGTGAAACAAGGCAAATGCCTATCATTCAGGGAATGGTTAAGTAAATAAAGGTACATCAATAAATAAATAGCATGTGGTCATTAAAATTAATGAGATAGATTTATAAATACTAACTTGAAACATGTAGTTGATATATTGCTAATCGTAAAAAGCAAGCTGTAGACAAATATGTATAGCATGACTCATTTCTTAATAATGATGTGTAGAGGTATATACATACTGTGTGTTATATATATTTTATATGTTTATATATTGTGTGTGTTTATTCTTACCACAGTGACATTTCATTCTTATTTCATATTCTTTGTTAAAATTAATTTTGATTTCCGGTATTTCTTAATTGCAAATATAAAGGATTGGTTTAACAGTCAAACTATACTGTCTAGTTTACAAGAGGAACTATAGAGATTATATTCTGAACAAGCATTAAGTTTTCGATGTACAGTATAATTTTAACAATTGTTTAAATATTTTTGATCTAAAGCTCTAAATTAAATTCCAATTTTTTTTATGTTGATAAGTTTTATCTCCTTTTAACAATTACAACAGAGCCTATACTTTCTACTGTGGCAAAAGAAGGAGGCAAACGTTTCTTTCCTATGTTTTTTAGAATACTTCAAATTCATAATAATAATACAATGGTTTCATTCAAAATCTGATAAACAGATTAGCCACACTAATGATAACTTATGAGACTGAAACACCAATTAGATAACACCATT
>NW_007726486.1:332043-333952 GCF_000696425.1 Galeopterus variegatus | reverse complement strand
AACAGATTAGCCACACTAATGATAACTTATGAGACTGAAACACCAATTAGATAACACCATTTAGAGTCCTTCTGAGAAATGGTCATTGCAGTGCACCTTCCAGATTTCCACATCATTCAATTAATAGAAAAATATGTAAAATTATCTTAGAGAAGTTTTTCCCATAATATAATTATGTCTATGTCAAAGTCAGGGAACCAGAATTTAGCCATTGGAAGGTTGATCATTTTATACAAATACTTTTTGTTGAATTATAAAAATCACTGCTCTTTTATGACTTTCTTTTTGGTCTCTTAAGACACCATTTCTTGAAGTAGATGCTTGTTTCTACAAATGAAAAGCCCTTACATGTTACTTCAGAGTTCTCTGACACATGAAAAGTATACCTTTAACTTCAGAGAAGGTGTATGTACAGTATTTAAAATTGCCAAGTTTTTCAAGAAGAGGATGATTTACAGTAAGTTGTGAAGACAAAATGGACTTTGGCTCAGTAGTTTTGCTAATATTCTGTTATTATTTCAAGTAGAACTAATATAGTTGAGGAAGCCAAGTTTGGGTTATCTCAAAGCTGATTTGTTGAACATTCTCTGCACATACAGCTTGAGAATTTACCCTACACAGGAATACCAAAACATGCACATTTGCTACCATCCCTCTCCCCCATCACCAGTCCACTCACCCTGAAACCCAGCTCTTATGCCAAGGGCGGGTATCTCTAGGAAATCACAACTCTCTTTCCTTCTGAGCCTGGATCTAATTCAGAACCTTTCTTACCGCACTTTTCTGGTGCTTATCATGATTATTTGGAGTTGACACACAAGGGTGAAGTATATTTGCCAATTCCTGTCCCACATAAATATTTATTTTAAACTTTTTTTCTGTTCCCTTTTCTTCAAATGAAATCAAGCATATTCCTGCTAATATGCCTTTGCTTACATTTTTCACCTTTAATATGTTTTTCTTTCTTACATTTTCTTCATTTAAATTCTTACCATCTTTCCAGGCTAAACTCATGCCTCACTTCCTCCAGAAAGCCTCTCAGACAATGGCCACTGTGACCTCCCACTCCTCTGAAAGCTTCCTTCAGTATTTCTCACACTAGTGGGGAGCTGACACCATCACAATCTTAATTTCCTAAGTTATGAGCACAACTATTACATGGAATATGCTCCATGCAGCAAAGTAAAGAGTTACTAACAATAATTAGTCACACCTTTAGGTTTTTCATGATTCTTAAGTACAGGTTAAAGACATTACCAAAGCTGATTATTTTTTCTAACTAAGAATAAGTGACTTTTAATTGTTTTTGGAAGAACACCCTGGAACAGAATTTTCAAAAACGATTCATAAGAATTACAAAAGTGTAGATGACATTTCAGAAATTCATTTTAAAAAATAACACATGTAGACATAGCAAAATACATGCTATATATTCCAATAGGATTTAACATTCAAATCAAATTAGAAAATGTTACTTTATAAATTTTATAACAAAA
This sequence comes from Galeopterus variegatus, assembly GCF_000696425.1. Classification (NCBI taxonomy): domain Eukaryota; kingdom Metazoa; phylum Chordata; class Mammalia; order Dermoptera; family Cynocephalidae; genus Galeopterus; species Galeopterus variegatus. Next base: position 332,456 of record NW_007726486.1, on the reverse strand, counting down.
TTATTCAGCTCCACACCAGTGAGAAACACCCTCTTAATTCTCCTGGCCTGGAGCATGATAGCTAAAAATCTGCTTCACTAAAAATTAGCGAAGATTTGTTTAGTCTAAAGTAATTCTCCCTACAAAATACATTATTATGTATACTGCAAAGACATCACACTGCCATCTAGTTCAATGGAGAACAGAAATAAACTTTATTTCAAGAAGACTGTCAAAATTTGGGGTGGGGAGACTTAAATGTTAAGTATTTGTATAGTTCACAGTTAAAATCTTATTAATGGATTTAATTGCTATTTAATAAAATGCTAGTAATTTGCTATTTTAAAATTAAGTATCAATACTGTAATGTATTAAATTCTATATTAGTATGTTTAATAATAATAAAGAGAACTATGCATCAGAAAGAGGTGTTT
>NW_007726486.1:327145-331247 GCF_000696425.1 Galeopterus variegatus | reverse complement strand
TTTATTATTTTTTCTCACAAAGGACATTCTTAATGTCAAAGCACAATATTCAAAAAATTTAAAACAAGACTCATAAAAATAGAGAATGAACACATGTCAAAGACTTATTTGACTCATTAATGAAGAAACAGCAAGATGGTAAAATCACTTCAAAGAGTACTGAAGAAACAGAAATGTGCATAGTTAATGAGGAAAGCCATGCCGAATTAAGTTTGCTAAACTAAAGACAAAGCTGGTTAATGTCCTACAGGGTGATACAGCAATCAAAATTAGTACTGATTTCTATATAAGAAAGAAATCATTTGCATTTACACTGCACAAAATCTACCAGTTAGCATAAAATTTCACAAAATCTAGTTCCTGATCAATAGAACATCAAACCAAGGCACAATCTCCTAAGGAATAAATAATCCCTGGAGAAGCCTGATAGATAATACTTTAGTATGACAATGGAAAATATGCAGTCATGTTTAGGCCTTATTTCCAAGCACTGGATAATTTTTCTTAACACTAAGAAACCCTTTTGTAGATTACTTCACTACTTCTTGTTTACTTACGTCACTAGCATTTTCAATTTACTATTTATTGGGGGCAATCTCAGTCTCTTGCTCTTTCCCCCTACCCCCAACACACACACACACACACACACACACACACACACTCTCTCTCTCTCTCTCTCTCTCTCTCACACACACACACACACACACACACACACACACACAGAAAGCTTTTGTCTATTTTTTAAATCATGAGAATTATTCCATGTGTAGAAGGGTAATATGCAAAGAAACTAGCAGAGATGAGGATGCTTGACTTGTCTCAACTCTTGCCACCAATTCCAAAGTGTGTCAGCAAAATTATAATTTACAACATGTTATGTTTCTTCAGAATCACTTTCAAAGAGTACGAAGAAAGTCTTACGTCATAAATTATAGGGCAGAACATCCTGCTTTGTGAGGCATCTGGTTCTTCTCTTTCTCATCTTTAAAATAATTTATAATTTCATAAAGATATTATTTATTTAATATGTTATGGTTGGATTTGCAGGCAACATCTCTTTCAGGATATGGACCCAAAGTGGAAGAGGCTATCATATGCCTTCACAGTTAACATGCCTATGTAAATAAGTCAACCTTTTCAATTTTCTATTGTTTGACACTTGTAATCCCCATACCCCTCACAGGGAATGAGTAAATTTCACCATGAGAAATTTACCACTGGCTTCTGCCTTTAATTTTTCCGTATTTGCTTCAGGGAGGCAGCTTATCCCNACTAGCAGAGATGAGGATGCTTGACTTGTCTCAACTCTTGCCACCAATTCCAAAGTGTGTCAGCAAAATTATAATTTACAACATGTTATGTTTCTTCAGAATCACTTTCAAATAGTACGAAGAAAGTCTTACGTCATAAATTATAGGGCAGAACATCCTGCTTTGTGAGGCATCTGGTTCTTCTCTTTCTCATCTTTAAAATAATTTATAATTTCATAAAGATATTATTTATTTAATATGTTATGGTTGGATTTGCAGGCAACATCTCTTTCAGGATATGGACCCAAAGTGGAAGAGGCTATCATATGCCTTCACAGTTAACATGCCTATGTAAATAAGTCACGTTATGGTTGGATTTGCAGGCAACATCTCTTTCAGGATATAGACCCAAAGTGGAAGAGGCTATCATATGCCTTCACAGTTAACATGCCTATGTAAATAAGTCAACCTTTTCAATTTTCTATTGTTTGACACTTGTAATCCCCATACCCCTCACAGGGAATGAGTAAATTTCACCATGAGAAATTTACCACTGGCTTCTGCCTTTAATTTTTCCGTATTTGCTTCAGGGAGGCAGCTTATCCCAATAACAAGTAGCATTAAGTAAGGTAATGCAGGTTGGGTGTCTTATAAGCCTGATTTATAGGGGGACGAGGGAATGCTGAAATACAGCCAAAGCTCCCTCCTTTAAGCTTAGGACCCATTGGGGCTTCATACTTATGCAGAAGTTACCTTGTTAAAAATTCATAAAAAGGTAAATTTTGGGTGAATTATGGCTGCAGTTAATCTGTGATCCACCTTATAATCAAAGCTAAGGCAGCTTCATTCTACCTCTGAATCAGAAGGCAAAATCTGGCAGGAGAAGCGTCATGATTTCATATGTGTGTATAAATCCACACATATATTGTGCGACACACAGAAATCTATAGAAAGGTTAAATTAAAAAACTAGGGATGGGAAAGCTTATGGACAGAGGATTCAGAAATCAGAAAATCACAAAATTCAAAAATAAAATTAATAACATTCAATCAATGACATTTATTGTTATTTAATCAATAACATTTAAGAGCATATACTATGTCCCTTGGGGGATACAGTATGAAATACATTTTTATATGAATCACCTCAATATTTTGTTGAATAATAAATTCTACATGTGCCACATCTGCCTTTGGGTTTGCAAGGTGAAATGAATCAATGAGAAATTTATAAATTATACTTTGTAACAATCTAGAAGCAAATGGCAGAATCCAGACTTTAAATCTTTATTCCTCATGACACATTGCAAAAGTTTTTATTTTTAATTTCAGCTAAAGAATCACTGCATGGAACTTGCTAAGAACATATCTCAGCTGCTGCTCTTTCTTTTCAGTGTGACCCCAAGCAAGGAATGTTTCACATGGTTTTAGGTTTCTGAGTGGAAGTTTAGCACAGCTGTGATATCAAATGAGGTACCACCTGGCCTAATCACCATAACAATATGTCCTCTGTCCTGCACAGCTAACAGATGGATTGGGTATCAGCCTGATGTCATAATCCGTTAAGTTTGTAATACGGAGCATTACCCACCCATTTAGGATTCATCTCATTTTCTCTTATGGCCTGCTGTACCCTAAATGGAGAGATGACACTATCATTACATGCCAGTATCACCAGTCATATGGGATCTTAGTTTGCATTACTTAGGGATAATTATACAGTGCTCTATTTCATTTGGTGAACTGTCACTCCACTACTGAAATATGTGGAATTTTAACAAACAATATGACATTCATAAAGCAGATTACTAGTCTTTAACATTTATTTCATTCTTTTTTTTAATTCAAGTTCTAAATATCAACTTTCTAAAATGTGTGCTGATAAGCATTAAATTGAATCTCAGTAAATGTACACTTGAAGTGACTTTATATTTGCATCTAGGTTTTCATATAAAATATAATAATGCAAAAGTTATCAGTAACATATACATCTGCAACATCCATAATGAACATTGAAAAGGACATTATGATCAGTGAGCATTCATTTTCCCTTAAATGAAGGGCACAATGACAAAGGGAATGCTGAGATAAATATGGAAATATTCCAGCTTTCAAGAGGCTTTCAGTCTTTTCTAACTCACCTTCTCCCTTCCCTTCCCTCAGAAAACTCATTTAAGTTTATGCCCAGAGCAATTCTTCAAGTGTGGTAGATCAATTTGTTGACTAGACCAAGGCCCATTCCCAGCCCCCTCCCCCATCGTTACTCACCTCTCTGTACCAGGGCTACGAAAAATTGAGCAATTCTTCAAGTGTGGTAGATCAATTTGTTGACTAGACCAACGCCCATTCCCAGCCCCCTCCCCCATCGTTACTCACCTCTCTGTACCAGGGCTACGAAAAATTCTACTCATCTTGACAGTCTCTCTTGCAGCTGGGCCAGCAGGTGAGAAGAAACAGGAATCTGGTGGCAGGTATGGTTAAAGTATGCTGGGGAGCTGAGGGAAAGACAAATTTTCCTGAACAAGAGAGAAAAATCTATCACCACTGAATCTCCCTTCTTCCATCCTTGTATGTGGGCATGGTGCTGGGAGTTACAGCAGATGAGGCAGTAAGATAATTTCTAAGACTGGCAAAGTGCAGGATCAAAAGGATCTGGCAATGGGTGATATTGTGAGTTTCTCCACAGTCATGGTGTGCCTTTGCATGACTTCTTGCTGGATAAAAATAAATCAGTATTTGTTTAATTCCTCATGAATTTATTATTTGCAGAAAAAAATGATGGATATGGCAATTTAGTTAAAATAAACCAACTTAAAAAGTATGTGAGGGCCGATCCCATGGCTCACCTGAGAG
>NW_007726486.1:323970-326287 GCF_000696425.1 Galeopterus variegatus | reverse complement strand
AAAAAAAAAAAAAAAAAAAAAAAGTATGTGAAGAATTTTCTGACTAATATTTTATTTCTTTTTAAAATTGTAGTCATTTTCCAAACATAGAAGGAAAAGTGTAAATTATCAATACCACAGTTTAGTTTTGTTTAGGATGGTCACTATCATAGATATGCAGAGCAATAGCTTCTCTAAAAATATAGTTTCTGTGTAATAAAGTGATAATTCATCTCTGTTAACCAAATTGATAGAATGTTCATGAAAAGTATCTATAGTACCACTGATTTTTTATGAAAATTAGATTTTTTCATATTATGAAAATAATATTTAGAACTATTCAACCTTTATTCATCATTGCTATTTATTTCTCTTTATCTTTAAAATGTTAAAATTTCTTTCACAAAATACCAAACCTTTGTATTTCTATAGGATTATACTTTCATTTAACAGGTGTGCCTTCAACACACCTGGCTCTGTTTTGAGAACAGAGAGTAAAGTGCAGAATGAGGCTAACCTCTCCTCTCAAGGAGTTCACAGTCCAGTGAGGGAAACCAGCAAACAATTTTTTACATTTATCAGCACACTCTTGCTAGTGAGCGCACAAAGAAACAGTCTAGCAGGTATTTTGGTGCTCCACTCAGATGCCCTCAAGTCCAATACCCCTGTTCTAAGCTGCTAGGAACCATGGTGGCTGAAGACTTGTGTGGTGGCTTGAAGAGCTGCCTCCCTCACAGAGGACTGCCCTGATAAGTATAAAACTCTTTTCCCAAAGGTTATGTAAGGATCTAAAGTCTGGCCTCCTGGCTTCCATTTAGGAAAACTCTGAAGGGCCATCCCAGATTCCTGACTCCTTGTGGGCTTGGCTCAATTGCAACTGCTTTGAGAGTCAGTTTCTCTTTCCACTCAATTTTGCTTTTCTTATTTCCTTTTATGTGTATCTCATAAAAATATCCCCAGAGAAGGTTTCTGTTTGCAACTACCTCACAGAAAACAAAACATCTGACCAAAATTTTGTAAACGAATAAGCAGCATTTGAAAAAACATAAAAAAGACTCTCCTGCTAAAGGAAAGAACATTTTCAAAGGCACTGGTATGTTNCTCAATTTTGCTTTTCTTATTTCCTTTTATGTGTATCTCATAAAAATATCCCCAGAGAAGGCTTCTGTTTGCAACTACCTCACAGAAAACAAAACATCTGACCAAAATTTTGTAAACGAATAAGCAGCATTTGAGAAAAACATAAAAAAGACTCTCCTGCTAAAGGAAAGAACATTTTCAAAGGCACTGGTATGTTCAAACACCTGGAGAAAGGCAAGGATCTTAGCACGGATGATGTAGCATAGGAAGCTGGGAAAGGTAGAGAGAAAATATCCATAGAAGATTTTGCACATCAGGCAAAACTTTTGAATTTTATCCTGAAAGCAATAGGGAACATTAAATTCAATTAAAACTGAAAGGAACAATCAAACACCCATTGTCAGTGTCAAATAGGGTCCTATCATTTTTACTTCACAAAAAATCTACAGGGATCATGCCCTTGGTTCTTCTTGGTTTCCCCATGGCCACAAGAAGACCGTGAATACTCCAAGTATCTTGTTCTGTTCAACAGAGGAAAAAACAGAAAGAGGAAAATTAAACACAGTGCCCGCTTCCTTTTTATGCCAAGTCACTTCCCTTTTGTGTGGAAAGCAAAAATTTCCCAACTGCCCAGACTCCCAGTAGAGAGTTCCACTGTATCTAACATTTACAGTTCTATGAGAGAGGCAAGCAGGAGAAACCCAGGTAGCAAGAGAGGTCAGGGAAGCCAGTCTTTGTTGCTTGCAAAGCTACTAAAGGATTTACAATAGGTGAGTCACAGGGTAACATTAAGTACTTCAGGGGAAAGTCTGTAAATGGAGTAGTTTGCACTGGGTATTGTAGTAATGCAGATAAGATATGATAAAAGCCTAGAATAAAACAATCATTGTAGTAGTGTTAGTAAGAATAGGAAGCAATGGAAGAAAAAAGAGAATGTGGAACGACGTGCTCAAGATTTGGAAAATGATATGATTCAGCTGCTGTGGGATGACACAGGTTCAGAAGCAAGTTGGCATGTGTTTCATTGATTTGCATGTGCATCCTCATCTGAATGTACTGAGGTGGAACAGGTATTAATTATTCCCATTTTAGAGATTTAGAAGCCAATGTTCAGAGAGATCAAAGGATTTAACAAAAAGTCCTCTACCTAGTAATTTTCAGAACTTGGGCTCAAACCCAAGTTTTCTGATGATTAAGTTAATCATACTTACTCTCTGAACTGTGGAATTTAGTACAGTTCTAATGAACACTTTTTTTT
>NW_007726486.1:302445-323638 GCF_000696425.1 Galeopterus variegatus | reverse complement strand
AGTTGGCATGTGTTTCATTGATTTGCATGTGCATCCTCATCTGAATGTACTGAGGTGGAACAGGTATTAATTATTCCCATTTTAGAGATTTAGAAGCCAATGTTCAGAGAGATCAAAGGATTTAACAAAAAGTCCTCTACCTAGTAATTTTCAGAACTTGGGCTCAAACCCAAGTTTTCTGATGATTAAGTTAATCATACTTACTCTCTGAACTGTGGAATTTAGTACAGTTCTAATGAACACTTTTTTTTTATCTAAATCACTAAACATTAGAATTAGGCAGTAAAGGTATATGTGCTTCTATAACCAATTTGGCTTTGCAAATCCCATAAATTTCCATAAATACAAAATGGATGCTCACAAATAGCAAAACAAGAGAATAAAGAAGAGAGAAAAAAATGGGGTAGAGCGAGTAACATGATTTAAAGTTTATGCTCAGGTCAAAGATTTTAACATTTCAGTAATTGTTATAGTTTATCAGTGTGATTTCATGATAGGTATTGAAGCATTTATTTTTCATTTCTTCATTTTTTAACAAATATTAACTTTCCGATGTATTACAGGAACTATCTTAGGTCCTGGGTTTAGAAAAATAAATGAGATACAATTCTAAAGATTGACAACTTAGTTGAACAAAAGCTCTGTTTGGAATTTGATTTTATTTTTTCATTCTTCACTACCCCTTGGGGGTAAAAAATGGAATTTTTAAAATGAGGTGGGAGGCTTCAGGGAGAGAAGCAGGAATCAATAATGTATGTAAAAGATTGACAACTTAGTTGAACAAAAGCTCTGTTTGGAATTTGATTTTATTTTTTCATTCTACACTACCCCTTGGGGGTAAAAAATGGAATTTTTAAAATGAGGTGGGAGGCTTCAGGGAGAGAAGCAGGAATCAATAATGTATGTACAGGAATATGAATTGTACTGCTCGTAAAAGAAGAAAAAAGATATTCTGTGTCTATGATGAAATTACCAGAAAATGTAGTGAAAATCTCCTCTCCAAAGGGGTAAGTTAGAACTTCCAATGCTTTTTATCTCCCTTCATTAGATATCATGGGAAGGAGAAGAGTAGATCTACTTTCTTTATGACACTCATAAAGTCAAAGAGGAGAAACAACTCATTGTTCATAACAGTCAATTAATAATAATATGGGGAAAAAATCATAGCAAATATGCACAAACCACCTTTAAATATTTGTATTGCTCGAGTTTGAGAAGCAAGTGAAAAGATAATGAAAGGGGGAAAAAAGTTCCTAAAATTTACCATTTTCTCCAATATAGTATAAAAGTGCTAAGATATGCTTGAATTCCATGTAGAACAAAACCAACACACACAGAAAATTGATGAGAAAGAAGAGATTAATGATGAGATGTATGACTTAGCAAGTGAGATGGAAGTAGATCAAGGGTTTCAGTGAAATTATTGGAATTTTGGTTTTAAAAATGCATACATTAAATCTTTGTAAATATCTGTGTGCATCATATTTGATTATAAATCTTTACCTGTGTTTACTTTTATGTGACATTTGCTTTTTCTGACTCAATAGGGAGAAATACAAATATTTATCAATTCAATAAAAAATCTAAAAATATTTTAATATTTTCCTGAACAAAATTGAGGGTACATGTAATGGATTCATAAGCATCCTCATTTCTGTGGTCAGATATATTAATTCTGTTGAGACTTGCTTTGCACTATTTTCAGGCATTTCAAGTTCAATCTATTATAGAAAGTGTCTTTCCTCTACAAAGCAATTTTTATAGAATTTATTTTATAGAAATATTAAATATCAATAGCTCAAGAATTACTTATTTGCTAAAGAGACTTGCCATTTACCTAACACTTTAATTTTAACAGTCTCTCATTATGTTACTAACTATAGAGGAAGAAGATCTTTTAAAATGAATTTTGCTTCATAAACAGAGCAAATACTTCTCAATTAACTTTTTGAGAGGCTTAACACTTGATACAACTTTAACAAGCTAATAACATCTTATTTCTCAGGTGTAATTCTGGACAGCTTTAACTTTAGCATTGAACTCAACTTTTTGTTTTTGAGAAAAAACACAGAATACTATCATGTAAAAATAGTTATAAAGCCCAACTGGAAAATTGTAGAGACAGGCAAAATTTTAATCAATAAATACATTAACATTAAAATTACTTCTTGAAAGATAAATAATAAACATTTTATAAATGAAAAGGACATAGATTCTAATTATAAAGTAGTTTTACTTAAAAAGAAAAAAACCTCTACAATGAATTCTTTAAATTGGATCTCTTTAGACATTTCCAAAAATTATTATATGTATACTCTTTAATAGTTATCTAATATTTATGAATTAACCAAAAGACGTGGAGAATTGAACTGTATTATATTTTCTTAGAACTTATAATTTACATGCTTTTTTCCCCCCAAAGGTAAATTCAAAATTCCTAGTTTCCACATTTCTCTTCCAACTTCTCTGTGTTCCATCCATACCCAACTAGTTATTCCTTAAGCACATACTGCTCTGTAAGATAACTTTGCCATATAGAAGCTGTTTCTTCTTTCTGATATTGCTTCTTCTACCCTCTATACATGGGGAACTCTTATTTCTCAAGTTTCAATTCAAGAATTATTTATTTCATTAAGTTTTTCCTTCCTGATTTGCCCTAAAACAAGTTAGCGCCTCATCTTATATCCTCCATTTCTATCCTATAGAGTGAAAATATGGAGTAATTCCTTAAAACACAATATACATAGTTACGCTCAATTTTTCAAGTCTTCCTTTATGTTTCCAATAAAGTTTAAAAACTTTTTTCATATGGGTTTTACATTTCTAACTAAACTTAATCCTAGATTTGACATCATTACTATTTCTATAGAAAGTGATCTATTTTTCTACTAAAGTTCTAACTAGTAATAATTGTCTCTATAGGGTACTGCTATTGATTTTACGTATTACTTTTTAACTAGATAACGTACTGAATTATCTTACTAACTTAACATTTTTTCAATTGATTACTATGGGTTTCCTCAGAAAAATAATCATATTATCTGCTAACAATAAATAACCAATATACTACCACTTCTGTTCTAATATTTTGACTAGTTCTCTATTTTCTTAACAAGTTGGATTAGTAAGCTATTTTATAACAACTTTGGAGAGTAGTTTTTATGGTAGGTGTATCAGTCCATTTTGTGTTGCTATAACAGAATATCTGAAACTGGGTGATTTATGAAGAAAAACAACATTTATTGCTTACAGATTCTGAGGCTGGGAAGTCCGAAGTCCATCAGGTGGTAGTGGTGACAGTGACCCAGGGGTCTCACATTGCAAGATGGTGGAAGCAGAGAGAGCAGAGAGAGAGCAAGACAGACTCTCCTCTTCTTTCAAAGCCCTCAGAACCATGCCCCTGACCACCATTTTTAATCTATTCCCTCCTGCGCAGTCCTACAATCCAATCATGTCTTTAAGGCTCCACCTTTCAATTGCCATAATAGGATTTCCCATCCTCTTAACAGTCCCAGTGGGGGCTAAGTTTCTAATACGTAAAACTTGAAGGACACAATTCAAACTTCAGGGAGCTTGCGGGGGACATAATTCGATCCACTACAGTAGGTATGTTTTCCTAAGTCTTCTTTTGACAGAAGTGTTTCCATTGTTCTACCAGTAGAGAATGGTTGTTGATTTAAAATATATACTATAACATACTGAATATTACTGCATGCTCTTTCTCATATATCCAGATAATGTGGTTTTTTTCTTTGAACCTATTAATAAAGGACACTTTACAATATCTTTTTTTTTGTTTATGGTGGTGGTGTTAAAATGAATTGCTTTATTTATACTTCTTAGAATAATTTCAGTACTGTAATGGAAATAACATTTTGAAAACACTAAATTAATATATTTTTTATTTCCTCCAAGCCTTCTCCTTCAACTATTATAGCTGTTGAGGCTTCTGGGCCAAGAAGAGGAGGAAAGTTTCAAAGGTAACAGATAGAAAATTCCTACCAAACTACATTAAAGAAAATGAAAGAGATAGTCCTTCCAATAACAGGAAGAATGTTTGAGGTGAGGAGACAAAGAAAATGAATTTACATGGCTCAGATTAGGTAAGATGCTGTCGTCTGCCCATTCCTACCCTTTCCTTTGAAAAGCAGAAAAGTAATATAGTTCATACCTGGACATGTTTATAGAAAATTCTCAGTCTTCCTTGCATTTCAAAATATAATCTAGGAAATCTTTACACTCAACACAGTGTTCTTAAGAGGATGTTTAAAAATGAGTGAGTTGGCTACAAGGGTGTAGAATAAATGGCCATCTCACAGAGTATTTTACTCTTCATCTTAGTTCTAACAACACAGCTAACATACAAACTAAGAGAATGTATAGTTTCTGAGCAAATCTGCAGATTGGAAGATCCTCGGGTTGAACCAACAAAATAGGGAGGGACCTTGTGACTAAAGTCTCTGACAGTAGTGAGAGCTATTAGAGTCTTCAAAAAACCAGTCAGCATCAGCATCACCTCTTCAGGTACATATGCCAGACATCAATGAACTTTATGCTCTCCTATCAACTGTAAAGACAAAAATATATATGGACATGTGTACATGTGTATATGTATGTACACACACTCAAGTATCAAGGTGGCACATTGTGGTGAACAAGCAAGAACTTGGGAAATGGTATTTCCAGGAGACTTCTCCGAGGAATCCATTAGAGAAAGCATCAGGCAACCAAAACAGCTGAAGAGACAGCAACACAAGGGCAGCTTAAATAATCCAGCTAGTAAAGGAAGATGAATGGGAACATCACCCTTAGAATTAGAATACCATTATTTTTGAACCCTTAATAAATTAATAGATTGATTCAGTGATTATCAGTGGCTGCTAACATCACAGAAAAAGAAACAAAGATGAATTACATGCCCCGTGATGGAAGTATACAACACAATGTATGGAATAGCCTTGAAAAAGAATGAAACTTATGAAGCCTCTAGAGCTAGCCACCATTTAACAGGAAATTCAGGGAAATCACACTACAAGGATGTCATCTGCAAAATTCAAGTTGAAGGAAACCCCACAGGGTAACCAACATAGTTCCTTTTTAGTTAAAAAATAAATGGGTGGGCTGGCTGGTTAGCTTCGTATGTTGGAGCAAGGTGCTAATAATACCGATGTCCAGGGTTTGATCTCTGTATGTCAGTTGCCAAAATAAAAAAATCAATCAATCAATCAATAAAAAATAACTGAAAGAGCAAAGAAATGAGTACGGGACTGTCTATTACCTAGTTCTTTTTTTGTTTAGCTCTTTTCCTACAAAAATAAAAAGAAGCTAAATCTCCCTAAAAAGAAAGGATCCTCTCCAAGACACATTATAGTCAAATTTGCAAGGTTCGAAGACAAAGACAGAATTCTAAAAGCAATAAGAGAAAAGCATCAACTCACCTATAAGGGAGCCCCCATCAGACTAACAGCAGACATCTCAATCAAAACCCTACAGGCCAGAACAAAGTAGGATGACATATTCAAAATACTAAAAGAAATAAATTGCCAGCCAATAATTCTATACCCAGCAAGGATCTCCTTCAGAAATGAGGGATAAATAGTGTATTTCCTTAACAAACAAAAATTGTGGCAGTTCACCACTACACAAACAGCCTTGCAAGAAATTCTCAAGGGAGTCCTCCATCTGGAATCTGAATAAAAATAATCACTATCATGGATACATAAGAAAGAGCAAAACCCACCATTAAAACAAAAATACAAATGAGAAAGAGAAAGAAGCCAAATCCCACTGCCTCAAATTTCCAACTAACATTGAAGACAAAAACCTAAACAGACTAATAATAAGCAATGAGACTGAAGCAGTAATCAGAAATATTCCAACAAAGAAAATCCCAGGACAGGATTTTACAGCCGAATTCTATCAAACCTTTAAAGAGGAATTAATATCAATTCTCTTCATTCCAATTCTCTTCAAACTATTCCAGAAAATTGAAATGGAAGCCATTCTCCCAAACTCATTCTATGAGGCCAGCATCATCCTGATACCAAAACCAGACAAAGATCAACAAAAAAAAGAAAATTGCAGTCCAATATCCTTGATGAACATAGATGCAAAAATCCTCAACAAAATACTAGCAATCAGAATACAGCAAAAAAGAATGAAATTTTGCCACTCAGAACAACATGGATGAGCATGGAGAAACTTATGCTGAGTGAAATAAGCAAAGCACAGAGGGAAAAATACCACGTCTTCCATCATAAGTGGGAGTTAAGAGAGAAAGATGGAGAGAAAGACCTTGATGGTGCAATGGACTTGCAGAGGCAGACAGCAGACCTAGGGGTGCAGAGTTGGGTGGAGGAAGGGGTTGGGGAGGGAGGTTGGTGATCAATTGAGGGAAATGGGAAATAATCACAATTTGTGGTATTGGGAATGCTGATAGTATTGATCAGGCCATCACGTATTGAGCACAAGTGGTGATCGTCAGCTTTGTAGCCTATGAATATTCATAACCAATAAAAAAATTATTATTACATTGATTAATGTATCTGTTCTATTTGTACTATTGTCTCCTAGAAACCTCATTATATATTCTTGGTATCCCTTCATTGGTCTTTAATGTCTTTTATTTATTTGCCTTAATGAATAGTACCTGGCTTCCTTTTAACTATACTAATCGTTTTATTAAATGGTCTCCCGTCCACACCCTTGGTTTTCTCTTCTAAACATGCTTTTTTATTATTTACTTGGCCAGGCAGAGAATTTTCCAAATCTTTACATTCTGCTTCCCTTTTAATTATAAATTCTGTCTTTAAATTGTTTTTCTCTTCTTGCATGTTTCCATAAGCATTTAAAAGAAGCCATGTACCTCCTTCAACATTTTGCCACTTACAGATTTTGTCTCCAAATATTGTAGTTCATATCCCTTAAATTCTGTCTTCCACAAAGTCCTAGCACATGAACATAATTCACCTATGCTCTTTGCCACTTTATAACAAGGATAGACTTTCCTTCAGTTTCCAACATTTTGTTCCTCATTTCTGTCTGATACTTCATCAGAATAATCCTTACTGTCATGAGCACTTAATTAATCTTTAAGGAGAATGAAGCTTTCTTTATAGCTCTTGTCCTCTTCTAAACCCTCACCACAATTTTCTTTAATGCTCCATTTATGGCAATATACTCTTTTTGTAGCATTCACTTCAAAACTGTTCTAACCTCTACCCATTACTCAGTTCCAAAGCTGCTTTCACATTTTTAGGTATTTCTTATTGCAACATCCCACTTCTCAGGTACCAATTTCTGTCTTAGTCCATTTCTGCAGCTATCACAAAATACCACAAACCAGGTAACTTATAAAGAAGAAAAACATATTTTTTCATAGCTCTGGAGGCTGAGAAGTCCAAGTCCAGGTAAGCACCAATTCACAAACCCAGAAGACCTAGTGACATTTACCAACCCCTTTCCCACTTTATAATTTTCCACTTTCTTCATACTCCATTAAAAAAACCGAGTTACCTCTGTATGAATTGGAATTGAGCTCAGGTAACATTAAAGTTTCTTTCTGCTACTGCAGTGATAGTAAATACAATCTGTCTTATCACCTTTAACAAGTGTTTTTCTTTATCACAATCCAGAATGTTTCTCAAACTTTAGTGTACATAGGAATCATCTGAGAGCTGATTAAACACAGATTTGTGGTTCCTAACCTCAGAGATCCTGATTTAGTAAGTCAGGGAGAGGCCACAAAGTGACCTCTGCATTTCTAACAGTTTCCCAGGTAGTACTGATGCTGTCCAGAGACCATACTGTGAGTAACACTGGTCCAGACCAGCCATTCCACATTCATCTTTAAGAAGGAAAATAATTAGAAGAGAAAGGGGAAGAAAGATAATGCACATTTTATAAAAAATCTTACATGTGCATTTATACCCAACTGTTAAATATGTGTGGCTTCCTATTTTCGGATTTTAGAAATGTTTTATTTGTGATTGACAAATACTTGATCTTGTTTTAAATTTCTTGAGAAAGGAAGAAGAAGAGGTAGGGAGAGCTGAGAAGTAAGACACGTGTCCTTCTATAGTTACAATGATTTTACTCATAAGAAAAGGTGTGTGATTAGACAAAGTTTTCCATTAACAATAAAATTAGCTGGAGTATAAGAGAATCAGTGACACAAATTTCAAATTCATTCATTTTGTAAAAAAGAGGGGCATCAAGTTTGTTCCGCATAGTAGAAGCTTCAAAGGTCCTTAGGGGAGGAGAAATTTATAGAACATGCAAAATAGAAAGAAGATCAGTGATGCAGGAAGGTAGAAAACAAGTGGTAAGAGAAACCTAAGATGAGTAATAGGTCAAGGGCCATGTCAATGATTTAAAAGAGGGAAGAGCAGTGGATGGGCAGTCAGGAGGTAATATTTTTACTTTTAATTTAATCACTTCATAGATACATGTCTTTAGTTTCTTTACCTAGAAAATGAAGATGTTCACTTAGCCAGGAGTTTTTAGACAGAATTAGCTATTAGAGTTGCATAGGAAAAAAATTGAAAATACACATGGCCAGGATTTCCCTGAGAGGCTTGATTCAGCAGATCTACATAACGATCTATGTGCTGGAAAACTCCCGGGTAGTTCTTATGTACTCTCTGGTGTGAGATCCACTGCACCCAGTGAGAGTTGAGCATCTTTACAAAAATAATGGATGCATTCAGAGATGGAATGATGGCAGGTATCAATCAAGGATGGACCAAAAATATTTTTAAATACTAGTCAAAATTCTTCTTCTAGACAGTAATTCAGTAAATATGTATATTTACATGAAATACACTGACTTTTATACACTGATTATCATAACATTAGACTGGGTTACTCTTGTAAATGTAGAGTAACATTCTTAATAACAAAAATTTGTACCATCGACTATTTTATAGATTAGAACACCCTTGTAGAGAACATCTCTGGTTTTTACCTTCCCAGAACATGTACTACCTTATAAAAGCGAACCTAACTTTTCTCTATTCTAAAGCCACCTGTGTAAGTTTGAGTACTCCGAGAAGCAGATGCCAAAAGAGAGTTAAATGGACAAGGAGTGTATTAGGGAAAATGCCTGTGTAGAGGGAAATAAGGAGGAAGTCTGGAACGACTGGGTGAGTTAGATAGCTATGCAAGTCTGAACAAAGACGAAGAAAAGAAGGAGAGAATGTTAGATGGAAATGTCTTATTTGGCCATGTAGTGACAGATTCAGCAAAGCTGTGGGGGAGTCCCTGAGCCTTCTTGGGCCAACACAGGAGTTATGTTCTTCTTAGGAATGTGTTTTCTTGGTGTCCCCGCCAGACTCAGTCACTGGCTGGAAGCAGCCCATAAGAGGTGTGGCCCTGCTGCTAACTTAGCAATGCAAAGCATAGCAGCTGAGGTCCTTGATAAATTACACTCCGTAAAGGAAGTCTGCAAAGTCCATTGGGTTTATCTGCTCAACCAATCACATGAGTCAATACATGGTACCTGGCCCTAGCTCAGGCAAACAAGTTAGCTCCAAAAATCTGAAATTATTGGGGAAAAAATAGCATCTTATTTTCATTAGGGTTGTTAGCTACAAAAAATGCTTTAAACCCAGAGCTGATTGTGGCTATCTCTTTCTGCCACCTCATGGAGGGAGACTGACAGAGAATAACACCAAAACAAACAAACAAACAAATAGAAGGAAGAACGAGTTTAAACATACAGTGCTGATTATAAAATTTGAACTCTAGAATCCTCCTGAATCATTTTACTCCCCTCATTTTCAGTTATTTGAAATTACAAATTTTATTAAGTTTTAAGCCAATTTGAGTAGGTTTTCAGTAAATTACAACGAAGAATCTTGGATAATGCAGCATCTTTCTGTAAATTACCTAATTAAATCTTTACAACAAACTTTAGTAATAGGTATTTTTATCCTCATTTTACAAATGGGAATGAGGCCCAGAAAGATGAAGTGATTTGTCTAAGGTTATCTAAACTTCTAAGGGATTAGACAACTAAGACTCAAAATCATACTTTCTTAATTAAAACGCAACTGACATTTAAAAAATTATGTAAGTTTGTCTTTAAAATTTTTTTTTACTACTGAATGCCTAATTTTTGTTTTCCTCTTTTAATGTAAATTAGGGGAAAATAATTTCTGTATGTTATGGACAAAGTACATGTTTTCATCTAATTTAATACTATGCCCATGTACATTGACATAGAACTAAGATTTTGGAATTTGATAACTGATTAAATTACGAAATATAGTACTTCATATTTTATTATATTATTGATTTTCCCCTCATAAAATTATGTGAAGGGTCAGGTCATATATAGTATTATTATTTATAACATTTAATGAGTACATTTTTTTCTCTACATTTTGTTGTCATTTGACATATGTTTCTAATTTATATAAGCTTCATGTACCTGTGCCTGTTATTGTTTACAGTAAAATATGCAAGATTTTTATACCTAAAATTGAGTGCTTCAAATTATCTTATAAAATCATTCTAAATGAATGCTGAAGAATGGGCAGATCAATATGTACTAAAAGGTTGCTCTATAGCTTGGGTTTAACTATGAAAACCCTTTTTTTAAAATCTATATTATGTTCATTTTGTACATAATTATATATAATATTTTTGATATACTGACATATAATATTGATTTTTGTACACGTCAATACCAGAAATATTTGCTTCTCTTCTAGTATTTAGGGGGGTGGTTTTACCAGTAAACCCATTTATTCAGGAAAAAGAGGACTATTAAAGCAGGAGTTAGTCTTAAAAAATATCAAGTCTAATCTCATCCCTTTGGGAATGGAGAAACTGTGTTCTATACCTTGTTGTCACCTGCTTAACATTACTCAGATTGGCTTTAGCAAAGCTGGGACTAACATCCACCTCTCTTTACTTCCATTTCTTTACTCATTCCATTGAGTCTGCTCTACAAAGGATCAATAAATAATGTTTGCTAATTTTTCTTCGAGTATGTTTGTTTGATTTTCAATTATCCAACTTTTGTATTTGCTTTATATCTGTTGAAATTATTTACAGGCATATAATTGCATATAAAATTGGAGCCAGATTCCAGATTGTAACTCCCACCCCCAAACCTACCCCAGTATAAACAAACACACACATACACACAAGTACATGTATGTATATGTATATGTATATTTGTGATTCCCATATCATCCTATCTAGACACTAAAGAAAAACGTAAGTTCTTAGATATTGTCAAAGTGTGTCAGCTATGGTTGAAGAAAACTGAACAGATCCAATTTTTTTATGTGAAAGACAATTTTAATTTAAATGTAGGTTAGGCAATATTGTTAGTTTAAATGATCCCAAAGCCTTGTTTAAATACTTTGTGTCTCTTTCCTCTCCCTAATCTTCCACATGTCTATGATTTGTATACATAATCTTCAAAATCTATCTCCTGCCCATTCCCACAACCACTTCTTTAGACCCACATGCCATTATTTCTTGTCTGAGATACTGAAAATACCTTTAAACCAAACTCCTTCTCTATAATCGTTTGCAATCTATACCCTACTCAGCAAGCAGAGTGATCTTTCTAAAAGTCAAATCTGATCAAGTCACTTTGATAGATCCACAGTCTTTTAAAAAAGTTCAAACTCCTTAGCACAGCATGAAAGGCTCTCTAAAATCTCTACTGTGTTCTCTCTTTCTCTATTACCCCCTCTCTTGCTCTATCACTTACTAGGCAGAAATTCTTTCAGTTCTCTAAACATGCTACTTTGTTTCACAGCTCTAAACCTTTCAATAGGAAACTTCCAGTCTAAAGTACTCTTCTATTATATCACCCATGATATCTCATACTTACTTCAAGTTAAAGTTCATATATTGTCTCAAATCTTTATTAACCTCACATTCTAAGGTAGAATTAACCTCACATTCTAAGGTAGATGCCCATCTTCTCTGCTCAAATGGCAGCCAGCTAGCACTCCACACTAGCGAGCATTTATCACACCATACGAAGGTACTTCAAAAAGTTCATACTTAAAAAAAAAAGATATTTTTATCATCTTTCAATTCTATTTTACCTATGAACTTTCTGAAGTACCCACATAGAGTAATCATCTATTTATGTGTCTTCCTGTCCTCACTAAACTGTAAATAATTGGGAGATATATCTAATTCATTTCTTTACTCCCAGCCCATAGCATATCTAGGTACTTTACATGTGATATTTAGAAATATTGGTTGAATGACTTTTACTGACATTCTCTCTAGTGGAAGCCCAGTTTCTTAACATCGTCACCTTCCATTCAGATCCTGTGTGTAGTTATTCTAGATCCTGGGAGTACACCAATATCACACTTTCTTTCATAATGGACTTTGTGAATGTTTTAACCGAAAAGAAAAAAATCATAGCATCTGCCTGAGTGGAACTATGGCAACTCATTTTGCAGTCATGGCCATGTATTTGAAAGAGTGCAGGCACTTTAGGCCTGCATGCTATTGCTCTTGAGTTATATGACAGCCGTGCTCTAAGGAGGTCACCTCTCTTTCCAGTCTTACTTTCTGAATTTCAGTTTTTTAGCACAAGGTTGTACTCTTTGAACTACCCAGCACAGTAAGGTTAAAACAACTTACTATAGTCTTTCCAAGCTTTACTTTTCTTATGTAAAACATGGCAATAAAATTATTGCTCATTGAGTTTATTTTGGAAAAGAATTTTTAAAAGCCCTTAATTAAGCATCCTCCTTCAATTATGTTTAAGTAGGTTGGTCAGAATATTCCCCTTAATTATTTATAAAATCTGAACAAAATATTTAAAAAATAATAATTAGATGGCATTTGGAGACTGACCAAAATCATTTAGAAGCTGCAGAGGATTCTACTATTGAAAGATAATCAGCAACTGGCAAATGTGAGAGTTGTAGTCTTTTCTGCGTTCAACCTCAATCTTCACTGGGCTCCAGGGCAGGATGCTGTAGCCTTGATGGCTTAGAGAATGAGAGGAGAAAGGCTTAAGTGGAAGAGCATCCAGAAAGTTATGGGAAAATGCAGAAAGGAAAGGAGCTAATTCAACCTCAATCTTCACTGGGCTCCAGGGCAGGATGCTGTAGCCTTGATGGCTTAGAGAATAAGAGGAGAAAGGCTTAAGTGGAAGAGCATCCAGAAAGTTATGGGAAAATGCAGAAAGGAAAGGAGCTACAGAAAGAGTAAGCCTCAATATCTCCATATAAAATCTGCATAAATCTTTGACAGAAAACTAAACTATTTATTCATGATAAAGATCTCAGGGGCATGGTTTAAAAAAAAAATGAGCAGCTATTGAAAGCTGCAATACGTGAGGAGATAGACGAAGACTGCTGCATACCTTCAGGGAGAAAGATAATAGAGTTTGAGTGAAGCAAGTTAACTACAAGTCACTCTTCAAAGAAGCATAACAGAATCAAGAGGCTTTATAATGATTCATTCATAATGTCCAGAATACAATTAAAAGTCATCAACCATGCAAATAAAAAAAATGAAAATATTACCTATATCCCCTTTGAAAAGCAGTCAATAAAATACCTTCCTGAGATGACCTACATATTGCAATTAGCAAAGATTTTACGGCAGCTACAATAAATATATTTACAAACTCAAAGGAAAATTACAGAAAATGAATGAGGAAGAATCACAGCAGAAAAATAGAAATAAATAAAAAAAAACACCAAAGTAGAAATTCTAGAACTAAAATGTATAGCACATGAAAAATTTAAAATTATTTGATGGGCTTAACGGAAGACTAGAAATAGAAGAAGAAAGAATCAATGAATTTGAAAATACATCAGTAGCAATTACCCAATCTAAAGAATAAGGGCAAAAAATCTTTAAAAAACCAAACAGAATTTGAGGGACTTCTGGGGCAATATCTAGTCATTTACTATCAGTGTAAATAGAGTCCTAGAAAGAAAGGAGAAAATTAGAACAGAAAAAAAATTATGAAAAAAAACCTTCCCCAATTTGGAAACATATCAACTAATCTATCCAAGAGCTCTACAAAACCCAAGCAAGATTAATAAAAAAAAAAAAAAAAACACCATATTTTAGTAAATCATAGTCCAATTGCTGATAGCCAAAGATAAACTTTCGATCTTGAAAGCAACAAAACCACATTAAATATAGGGACACAATGGTACAAATGGCATTTACTTCACAAAAGAAAGAATAAGCCCCAAAACTACAGTACTTGGAAAAAGAACATTTTCAGAACAAAGGAAATAACAATGTGGTAATAATAGCAAAAAAGATTGGGATCAGGGAATAGAACTATAATGTTTCTAAGTTTCCTATATTTTACATAAAGAAATACAATGGTAACCCTTATGTAGATTGTGATAAAATAAATTTGCATATTTAATCCCCATAGAAACCATTAGGTATAGTACAAAGAAATATATCAAAAGAAGGAATTAAAAATCAAAATTCAATACAGAAAAAGTATATTAACCTTTAAAAGGTAGGAAGGAAGGCATAGGGGAAAATAATTCACGACATAAAAGAAAAAACTCAAACCTAAATACAATCATATGGATAATTGCATTAAATAGAAATTGTCTATTATAAAACATTCTAATTAAAAGGACACATTTTTAGTCTTGATGAAAAACATTAAGATTGAATAAAAATGTAAAACCCATGTATTTATTCTCTAAATGAAAAGCACTTTATTATATTTAATAAAGACACATATAAGTATAGGTTAACATTAAAATGAGAGAAAAAGATAAACCATGTAAAGAGTAAACATAAGAAAAATGGATGTTATTATTAGAAAAAAATAGTCTTCAAGAAAAGAATATTACTAGAAAAACTAAGGACTCAATTATAATTCTCACTATACCAGAAAGATTTAATAATTATAAATGTGTACACATAACAGGGATTCAAGATAAATGAAGTAAAAACTAACAGAAATAAAAGAATAATTAGCCAAATAACATTTGCAATTGAAAATCTTAATATCCCCCCTTAGAAATGCATTTAAAAAATTAATGAAATTGATAAACCATTAGAAAGATTGATCAGGTAATAAACAAAGAAAACACAAATCACCAATAACAGCAATGAAAAGGAGAATATCACTACAGTTTCTAAAGATAGAAAAAGGATCATAAAGAAATATTATAAAAAACTTTATGCCAACAAATTTGATATTTTAGATAGAATGGACAAATTCATTGAAAATCACAAATTAAAAAAATTGACAGGATTAATTTAAAAGCTAATAACCCTATATCTACCAAATAAGTTTCATTTGTGATTTTGAAAAAAAAATACATGCCCCATTCTCCCAAAAAATACTAGGACCAGTTGGGTTAATGGTTAATTCTTATAAAGGTTTTAGGAAGAAATCCTTTCTGAACACTGAAAAAGGAAGCAATTATAATTTCATATTATGAGGCTAATGTATTCCTGATCCTTAAACTTGACATTCATCACAAAAAGAAAGTTATAAACCAGTATCCCTCATGGAAACAGATGTAAAAATCTTTAGAAAAATATTAGTGAATCGAATCTAGCAACGTACAAAAATCATACTGCATTAAGACCACATGTAATTTACCGCCAGAATACAAGACAGATTTTACATCCAAAAACATCAACCAATTTAATATACCACATTAAAAGAATAAAGGGGAAAACAACACATGATCACTTCAATAGCTGTAGAAAAGGCTAACTTAATTCAATACTGACTCATGAATTTTAAAACATTTCTTATCAAATTATACAGAAAAGGGAATTTCCCTAATCTGATCAAGGATAGCTATAAACAACCCACATATAACATTGTATTTTGTGCTGAGCACTGAATGCTTTGCCCCTAAGATCTGGAATAAGGCAGAAATGTTTACTTTTATCTCTTCTACTCCACATGAGATATATATATATATAGCATAAAATAAATAAATAAAATTGTTAAAACTGGAAGAAAAATGTGTAGTTGTCTCTATTTACAGACAACATGATTGTTTACATACAAATGCTAAAGAATTAAATACTGCTTCTAAAAATAACAAATGAAGTTGCAAGCTCTTTAAAAAATTTTAATATACAGAAATCAATTATTTTTACACACAAGGAACAAACAATTGAAAAATAAAACTTCATTGTAGTATCAAAACCCAAATAAATTTAATAAACTTAATATAAGTCATGTAGAACTCCTACACTGAAAACGTAATAGCATTGTTAAGAAAATGACATACCAAGTTTGTGTATTGGAAGACTCAATATCTTTAAAATATCAATTCTCCCCAAATTGATCTACAGATTTAATGCAATAATATCAGCCTAACAGTTTTTGGTTTTTTTAAATAAAAATTGGCAAGCTGTTCCAAATGAAAAGATCCTAGAATGGCCAAAATAATCTTAAAAAGAACAGTAAGCTGTACGACTTTTACTGCCTGACTGTACTTGGCAGCATACTAAGATGGGCTCCAAGATAGCCTCCTCCATTGTATATACCCTGAGACTATGAATATAATGGAAGTGATTAATGTATGGGAAATGGTACAGTTTACTGTAATAAGGGAGATAATGTGGGTAGTCTTGCCCTAAACACAAGTTCTCTAAATCTGAACTTAGAAGTCAGCCCTGAGACTATGAATATAATGGAAGTGATTAATGTATGGGAAATGGTACAGTTTACTGTAAGAAAGGGAGATAATGTGGGTAGTCTTGCCCTAAACACAAGTTCTCTAAATCTGAACTTAGAAGTCAGAGACAGAGAAAATCAGAGATTTAAAGCATGAGAGGAATTCAAGTCAAGGAGAATTTCCATTGCTGGTGTTGAAGATGGAAGGACCATTTGTCAAGGGATGTGAATGGCCTCTATGATCTGAGAGTGGTCCCCAATTGAGAGCAAGCGAGAAAATGGGAAACTTAGTCCCACAACTATAACCAACTTAATTCTGCTAACAAACTGAATGATCTTAGAAGAGGACCCCAAACTTAAAACGAGAATTCAGCCATCTGACCCCTTGATTTTAGTATGTAGGAATCTGAGCAGAGAACCCAGTCATGCAGTGCCTGTACTTCTAACCTACAGGATTGTGAAATAATATTACCTATTGTTTTAAACTGCTAAATGTGCAGTTAATTTGCTATTAAGCAATAGTAAATGTACGCACTGACTTAATGACATTAAAATCGGGGCCATGTGGTGTTGGTTAGGCAGTGCATAAAGATATACAGACGTTAGTGGAATGATAGACAATCAAAACTTTTCTGATGTATGAATAATTACTTGATTTTCTAAGTGCCAAACAATTAATTAGGAAAAGAAATGTTTAAAAAACAAAGTTACTACAATTGCATATCCATGAGAATAAAAAATATCTATACCATACCTACCTCACATCACACGCAAAAATTTTTGTAAGATGTATCATAACCTAAATATGAAATCTAAAACCAAAAAGCTTTTAGAGAAAAACATAGGAGAATTTCTTCACAACCTGAGGGTACATAAATATTTCTTAAAGAGGACATAAAAACTAACAATCATAAAGAAAAAAAGTTGATAAATTAGATTGCATCAAAATTAAAATATTCTGTATATCAAAGAAATCATTATAGAAATAAACAGCTAAGCAATAGGGAGAAAATATTTGCAATGCATGTATCTGACAAAACACTTAGTTTGAAATTATTTAAAGAAATATAACTCAATAAGAAAAGACCAATAACACTGATTTTGTTTTTTATTTGTTTGTTTTTAAATAGGCAAAAGAGAGGAGGATTCTGGGAAGATGACAGAGTAGGAAGCACCAGGAATCTGGCTGCTCACCTAGACAATTACACTGGGAGAATTTGCCTAATGTATCTACTTTGGAACTATAGAGTAAATTGAATGCTTGCAACTTCCAGGGCAAGGTTTGGATGTTAAATGGCAGTAGCTGTTAGAACATTAGCAGCTACCAATTTCCCCTACCCCAGCCTCATGGCAGGCAGCTGTGCACACATCCAAGGAGCAGCTTGATCACAGCTTGTTAGAGTCATGGTGGGCAAGAAGCACCCTGTCCTCCAAATGTCAGAGAAATATTCTCTGATGATTGATTAGTACTTCTGATCACAGAGATGCAAAATAAGATATGGGCAGCCACTGTTGTTGAACTTCCCCCCATTGCTGCAAGCCATTCCCAGTCCAGCTGAAGTGACATTCAGGGGGTATAAAAGGCTGCTGACCCTTCTCCACCCTTCCCTTCATTTTTTTCTTTTCCTCTTTTTGAGATCCAGACACTAAAAACAGGAATATTCAAAAGTAATTGCATATATAGGGAAAATTACACAGTGACCATGCATTCCCAGGTAAAGGCACAGGTTCAGAAAAAGACCTCACCTTTATAACTCAGGCTGATCCTTTGCAAGGAGGAACCCTACAACAATCAATCAATCAATAGGGCTGGCCAGTTAGCTCAGTTGGTCAGAGCCTTGTGCTGATAACACCAAGGTCTGGGGTTCAATCCCTGTACAGCCAGCCACCAAAGCTATACCAACTACACTAAGTGAATCATTGTGTAGTATATGCATTTATTGAAACAATACACCCCACAAAAATGTACAAGTAAATGTTATTTTTTAAAAAGCTAAAAATAAATAAATAAACAAACAAAAACAATAATAAAAAATAGCAAACCTTGGGGAAGGAAGAGAATCTGATTTCCAGAGATAGCACATCGTTGGATTCAAATGTGCAGTTTTCAACAAAAAACCACAAGGCATACAAAGAAATAGGAAACTATGACCGATTCAAAGGAAAAAAAGAAATCAACAGGAACTGTCCTTGGAAAAGACCTGATGGCAGATATGCTAGGAAAACACTTCAAAACAATTGTCTTAATAATGTTCAAAGAAGTAAAGAAAATAATACACCAAAAAAAGCTGAAGTATCAATAAAGAGAATATTTTAAAAGAAAAGAAAAGAAAAAAAATCTAGAGCTGAAAAGTAAAATAACTAAAATAAAAATTTTACTAGAGGGACTCAAATTCAGATTTGAGCAGGCAGAAGAATCAGCAAACTTGAAGCTAGGGTGTATTATTCCATTTGTGTTGCTACAACAGAATACCTGAGACTGGGTAATTTATAAAGAACACAGGTTTATTTGGCTTATGGTTCTGGGACAGCTGCATCTAGCATGGGCTTCAGGCTGCTTCTACTCATGGTGGAAAATGGCAGCCAGCAACAGGTACAAGCAGATCACGTGGTGAGAGGAAGCAAGAGAGAGAGAAGAGGTGCCAGTGTCTTTTAAACAACCAGCTCTCATGGGAACTAATACAGTGAGAACTCATTCACTACCCCTCATTCCCTAGAGATATAATTAATCCAGTCATGAGGGATCTACCCCCATGACTCAGCTTCCAACACTGCCACATTGGGGATCAGATTTCCACATGAGTTTTGGTGAGGACAACACATCCAAACTCTATCATAGGACAATGAAAATTATTAAGTCTGAGGAACAGAAAGAAAAAAAAGATTGTAGAAAAGTTAACAGAGCTTAAGGTACCCATAGGATACCAACAACTGGACCAACATATTCATTGTGGATGACTCAGAAGAAGAAGGAGAGAAAGAAGCAGAGAGAATATATAAAGAAATAATAGCTGAAAATTTCCATATATTGATGAAAAACATGAATATAAACATCCAAGAAGCTTGATGAACTTCAGGATGAACTCAAAGCAACCCACATCAAAACACACTATAACCAAACTTTCAAAAACCAAAAATGAAGAGAGAATTTGGAAAGCAGCAAGAGAGAAGTGATTTGTCACATACAAGGGATCTTTAATAAAATTATCAGCAGATTAAAGCAGTAGGCCATTATATATCTTTTAGCAACAGTGGTAAAAAGAAAAAAAAACCTGTAAACTAAGAATCCTATACCCAGCAAAATTGTCCTTCAAAAGTGAAGGAAAAATTAAGACACTCCCAGATAAACAAAAACTGAGGAATTTTATTACCACTGGACCTGCCTTGCAATAATTGTTCAAAGGAATCCTGCAGGGTGAAATGAAAGTATACTATACAGTGACTTGAAGCTATATGAAGGAATAAAGATCTCAAGAAAGATAAATGTGGGTACAATGATAAAAACTAGCATTGTAACAATGGTTTGTAATTTTACTTTTTATTTTCTCCATTGATTAAGAGATTAATACATTTTAAAAAATTTAAAATTATTAGTCTAAAAGTTAGCATTATTGTAGCTTTGGTTTATAATTCCACATCTTGTTTTCTACATAATTTAAGAGACTAAAGCATTTAAAACAATTATTAAGGGTATTTTGTACACAATGTAGAAGATGTAATTTTGTAATATCAGTTGCTGAAAGGGATGGGGACAGAGACATTAAAGGAACAGAGCTTTTGTATGTTTTTGAAGTTTAGCTGGTAAAAATTCAAATTAGAGTGTTATAACTGCAGGATGTTAAGTGTATTTCTCATAATAACCACACAGAAAATAGCAACAGAATATACACAAAGAGAAAGAGAAAGGAATTTAAACATTTCACTATAAAAAATAAGCTGAACACAAAAGATGATGGTAATGCAGGAACAGAGGAACAAACTATAAAGCAATAAGGCATTTAGAAAACAGATACAAGAATGGCAAAAGTTAGGGCAACCTTACCAATAATTACTTTAAATGTAAATGGATTAAATTCTCCAATCAAAAGACAGATGTTGGTAGAATGGATTTTTTAAAAATGATCCAACTATATCCTGTCTACAAGAGGCTCATTTTAGATTCAAAGACATGAATAGATTGAAACTGAAAAGATGGAAATAGATATTTCATGCATACAGTAATAAAAAAATAACAGAAATGGCTATACTACTATCAGACAAAATAGACTTTTAAATCAAAAAGGATTACAATAGTCAAGGAAGAACATTACATATTAATAAAAGTGCCAATACAGCAAAAAGATACAATAATTAAATTGTAACATGCTACAATATGAGTGAAACTTGAGGACATTATGTAAGTAAAATAAGTCAATCACAAAAAAAGACAGTTATTCTGTGATTCCACTTTTATGAGGGACTTCAGTAATCAAAATCATAGAGACAGAAAATAAAATGGTGGTTTTCAGGGTAGGAGAGGGGAGAATGGGAAGATATTGTTTAATAGGTTTAGAGTTTCAGTTTTAC
>NW_007726486.1:295033-301945 GCF_000696425.1 Galeopterus variegatus | reverse complement strand
AAATGGGCAGGCTTTCTTGATTTCTCTTTCTGCATGTTCAGTATTGGTGAATAGAAATGCTACTGATTTTTGTGTGTTGACTTTGTATTCTGCTACTGTGCTGAGCTCATTTATCACCTCCAAGAGTTTTTTTCCCTCTCTCCCCTCCCCCCAAGAATGTCCTTTCCGTTTGCTTGTTGTAACAACTTCAAAAAGGTATAGTTGTTGTATCTTCTTCCACCACCACCCCCGGGTTTTTTTGTGTGTGTATGTGGGTGAATTAATTTGTTTATTTTTTAGCTCCCACCAATGAGTGAGAACATGTGGTATTTCTTTTTCTCTGCCTGACTCGTTTCACTCAATATTATTCTCTCAAGGTCCATCCATGTTGTTGCAAATGGCAGTATTTCATTCGTTTTTATAGCTGAGTAGCAGGACCTCTTTTCAATGGCAACCAATGGCTATTAGTGTCATTAGAAGTTCTTAAACGTCTTTGGGCATTAATCACACTCCAGATGATACAAAAATTTAGTGACTAAAAATGTACATACATTAAAATCTTCAGCTGCTACCTTGAGGTAGTGAGGATTTCAGCTTCATTCTTTTAATTCGGAATTTCATCCAGACCCCATCAGTGAGATTTCAGCCTGATTATAAAACCAGGAGGGTTTATTATGCATATATTTAAGAACTTTATATTTTCCTTTGGCTGCCCTGATTGTGTATGTGATCTTTTAAAACCTCCCTCCTTTGAGGGAGGTTTCAGTAATGGGCCACCATAATCAACCACATTGTATATCGACAAAATAAAATTTAAAAAAAAATGTAATGGGCTTATTATTATTAATAAATAAATATTTAAATATTTTCAAAAAAATAAAAATTAAAATTAAATAAAACCTCCCTCCTTTGATAGATAGCCATTAATGGGGCCCTTTTCTGGGCATGAGAGATTATACTGTGTTTTGATTCTGGGTTTGCCCCTGAGATAATAACCAGTAGCACTCTTGCAACTTTGATCGAATGGAATTATTTTTAGAAGAGGTTGCTTTGCTTGAAATATAGCTTGTTTTTAGCTCCCACCCATGAGTGAGAACATGTGGTATTTCTTTTTCTCTGCCTGACTCGTTTCACTCAATATTATTCTCTCAAGGTCCATCCATGTTGTTGCAAATGGCAGTATTTCATTCGTTTTTATAGCTGAGTAATATTCCATTGTGTAGATATGCCACATTTTCCGTATCCATTCATCCGGTGATGGACATTTGGGCTGTTTCCAGCTCTTGGCTATTGTAAAGAGTGCTGCAATGAACATTGGGGTACAGGTATACCTTCGACTTGATGATTTCCATTCCTTTGGGTATATTCCCAGCAGTGGGATAGCTGGGTCATATGGTAGATCTATCTGCAACTGTTTGAGGAATCTCCATACCATTTTCCATAGAGGCTGCACCATTTTGCAGTCCCACTAACAATGTATGAGAGTTCCTTTTTCTCCGCAACCTCGCCAGCATTTATCGTTCAAAGTCTAGTGCTATGCTATAAATTCTATCACCTCAAGTCTTTGTGTGCAAGATACACATCTTTCTTCTGTGATTCATATGTTGGGAAAAAATTAAATGACTGCATTCATTGTTTAAGCCAAGGAATGAAAATGGTATAGAATGTGCTCATTGACTGGTTGAGCTATAACTGCAATACTTTAACATGTAGAGGAAGTCAGAGCAAGAGCAGAAATGAGAAAAATATGAAGCAACCCTTTCCATCAAAACCCTCAGAGATATTAGGAATGGCACAAGATTTCCAGGCACATGGGACAAAGTTCAAGATATGTTTTTTGAATCTTAAAGGTCAGTGTACATCAATTGATATAACAACTCAAAAAGGCCATGTTGCAGATTATGTGCCTGAAGCTGAAAGTTATTTAAGGAGATTTTGTGAGCTTCATAGAGTCAAGAAATCCTGCAAAACATCCAGAAATTTTGAACATTGAAGCAAGGAATCAGATTCGCTCTTGGTTAAGACTTTATTCCCTAGAAATTTATGTTCTTCTGTCAAATTGTGAATAGAATACTAAGGAAAGTTTTATGCCAAGTCTTCTGTTTTGTATACATACCAGAGATAGATGAAATCTGTCTCATTAGGGGAGGGATTAATACATCCTCTGCTGAAGGTGCTGTCTAAAAAACTCTAGTGAGGAATTAAACCCAATCATAGAAACTCTTAAATGTAACTCACTTTCCCATTTGGGAGTAAAGCTCAGTGAAGACTTTCAAGAAAAATTTCCTCGCTCTGACTGTAGCAAAACAGTAATTTGACCTTTCTCTATAAAGTTTACAGGGTCAATGCCAAAGTAAATCTCATTATTTGCCTTAAAATTTAGAATGTCTTCTGTTGTTCTTGTAATCTATAATCCAATAGAGTGTTTTTGAGTAGACCTGAGTGTAAATATTTGAAGACAGGTTTCTTGATTATTTCCAATTCCATTTAAAACAGAAATCTCAAAGTTTTTTTAAAAAATTACCTATACTATTATTTCTCTAACACCTTGAAAATATCATTGTGGTAGCTGATCACTATAAGGACTCTGAGCAGGCTGGCACGGCTACCTGGTGGCCATCTGGCCAAAACAGAGAAGAAGGTGTGGCAGCAATGGAGAAAATGTTAGATGTTGGCATGTGCATGTTTCAGATACATTTTCACAATCAATCTGATATTCTCTTTTTCTCCTTACTTTCTTAATCCATTACATTCAAATCACTTTGTTTCAATACACTGATAAATTTCTCTCAGCCTTTTCTATAGATTTGGATTGTATTTATTCCCACGTATATTTACTGAGCATCTATTATGAACTGGGGACTATATCAGGTATGTGAACATGGGGTTAAATCAAATATGATATCTGTCTTCCAGAAAATCAAATAAATGCCCACGTATATTTACTGAGCATCTATTATGAACTGGGGACTATATCAGGTATGTGAACATGGAGTTAAATCAAATATGATATCTGTCTTCCAGAAAATCAAATAAATATGTAAACTTTATAAGGTAATAGAAAAGTAACATCAACTCATCATTTTTTCATTAAGGAAATAAAAAGTAGAGAAAAAAGTGCTGAATTTCAGCAGGAAATCAATCTGCTTGATTTTGGAAAGGTTGAGGATAAGTGGAATATGGAATTTACAAGAAGAGATGTCTAAAAGCAGTTAAAAATATGCGTGTGTATCTCAATAGAGATTTAAGTAGGTAAAGATGATAGGGGATCGAATGAATTTGTGAATGTGAGAGAACTTTAGACTCTGAAGCATCATGCAAATGTGGTTCTAAATATGTGCTGTGGGAGAGCAATACAAATGTGAATTATTATTATATATGTGCAGTTGGCACTAAATTAATTTGCAATTGTTTTATGTTAATCTTAAAATGTTCAGTCTTTTATACAAGTAGAATATTCTGAATTATGAAGCCAAATATAAGCTTCTTTAAGGCAAAGCATTAAGCACTTTTTGTGATTATACTTCATACATAATATATATGATCCATAAATGTTGACTCATCAACAAATGGGAGATAGTTTTACACAGTGATTGGAGAAAAACTAAATCAAAAGTTATCACAATGCTGCCAAATCTTTACTCCTGACATTTCTTGGTTATCTTCTGTCATGCTATCCAAAAATGGAATCCATATGGGATCACAAACTCTAATCAGCACATCATTATCTTAGAAATTAATATTTATTGAGCATTTATTATATAAGCCTTTTTTCTGTAGACCTAATAGGGATAACCTAATTGCTTCCTCCCCAAGCCTCTTGAGATTGGTGTGCTGGAGGCAGTGCACTGGGTTGGTCAAAGCAAGAGATCTGAACTCAGAGGAGCTGGATTAGAAACACAGCTCTACCGCTTCCTATATGTGGTCACTTGAAGAATTTAAATTTCTGTGCTACAATATCTTCATCAGTGTAAAAGACAATAATAGTATCTTCCTCTTAGGGTTTTCTAAGGGTGAAATGAGTTAGTTCATGTAAGGAGCTTAGAACAGTGCCTGGAATATTGTTTGTATAAATATTAGCTATTATTAACTATAAGGCTAGTTATTAACATAACTAGTTAAAAATAAATAAATAGTTATTAACATAACTATTTCTAATGTGTATATATCAAGAGGTGTATTCGGCCCTAAAACTCCAGAGTGAAGGGATTTATTTTTTGTTTGTTTGCTTGCTTTTATTTTTGTCTTTTGAGTGATGCTTATTCTCCTCACCTTTGAAACACTTCTGTAAGACATTCATTATTGAAAGTGTATGTATTCAATTTTTAAACTGGATAACAAATACAGAATAAGTGTGATCTGGAAACAAATTCTTTATAGCCATAAGAATAACAAAGCAGTGAATAGGATGATTTCTTCAGTCTTCATACCAGGAGAAATATAAGAAGAGAATTGGCAACTATCTGTTCTTTAAGAAAGCCAGGATACTATTAGTCGATCCCTTGTGGTAATTCCTAATTCTAACATTTAAATAACTCAAAATAAATACAAAATGTCAATGCCTTTATCTATGGGTTTGTGTAAATACAGCATATATTTATATGAAAAAGTTTCGAGGCTTATTATCTCTTACACTTGCATCTGATTATATATTTAATCAGCATTCATTGGATTGTGGTTAAAATTTTTTTTACCTCAGGTTTATTATTACTTCTAGGTTTCATATGTATTCTCATACACTTGCATCTGATTATATATTTAATCAGCATTCATTGGATTGTGGTTAAAATTTTTTTTTACCTCAGGTTTATTATTACTTCTAGGTTTCATATGTATTCTCGTCCATCAATGACTCAAGTCACTGCTGCAGATATGCTTGAGATATTATGCTCTTATTTAATTAATAATCTTAATTGGGATTTCTTTAAAAGTCAAAACACTGGGCAAAAAACCCATTTGTACAGGTATTGCCATTTGCAAATTTGTAGTACTACACACAAAAATGCAGTACAAGCTTCTCTCAGAAATGACCTACAGCAAACCACATAAAGTATTCAGAACCTTCGTTCTCTATTTTTATAGCCTACCAGTGACGTTTGCACTCCACTAATGACTTTAAATGTTAAATTAAGTCATATTTAAATTTCCCCAAATCTGCTTTAGTTCTTATCACCTTTGGCAGCCAGTTCCCAAATCCTCGCTCCTATACTACCAGAATCCGCTTGTGTATTGTGTATTTGACAAATGAGATGAGTTTATGGTGATCCCCTTCTCCTGAGCTCAAAATATTAAGTTTAAATCTAAACATGGTTTGCAAATAACCAGGGGGCCTTTTCCAAACATTATTTAATACACTGAGCTACAGTTTAACAGTTGCGTATCCACTCAGGAAGCAGATTGGTTTGCTCACATAAACCACAGCTATGTATTTTTTTTATAGTCTATTGAATTACTAAACTGAAAGTTAGCCTAAAGACAAATTTTTATTTTATTTAAAACACATATCACCTTACTTTTCTCTTTAGGATTAAAAAAGCATTTTACAATAAATCTAAGAGTAAATGTAATTTATAAGCTATAAATGTGTGTGGTTTTGCAAAGGAGAGTGGCGACTAATGATCTGGGGAGTGGGATAAGAATAAATTTCAAAATAACCACCATAACTTCTTGTTAAATTTAAAATAAAATAACTCTCCCCACCATTCAATTAAAATTTTAAAAACTGGTCTTCATTTTTATTATTTCATGCCACCTCTGTTTATCTCCCCTTACTCCCTGCCTCATACAAAACATGTAAAAATATGCTGAGGAACTAGATTTATTTTCACTTGTACAATATAGATCAAAGAATGATATCTCTATAAACCAATGTTTAAATAAATGTGATTATTTTAAAGATATATTTAGCATTATTTTTCAAATAATTTGGTTATAAAAAATATCTATATAATCCAAAACTATTGCCTCCCCCTATTTTTATGATTCAGTTGAAATTTCAGGCATTTTTCTTTCTTTTTTTTTGGTCCCATCATAAACCTCATTCTGAAGTATGCTGTTATCTTACTGCATCACCAGGTGAAGGGAATTGATCCATATATATCTGCTAAAAGGATGATTACTTAATTAATCTCTGATATGAGAACTTAACTATCCTTTTTTGTTGTTGTTTTAACCTTTCTCATACAAGCAAGGGAAAGGATATGCAAGATAAACATGGTCAAATAGCTTCCTAGTTATTTTGGATTACTGAAGCAACAAAGGAAAATTAGCAGCCCCAATTGTTAACATCAATTCTCAAGATATTTATTAACATGTTTTTATTTATCTGTGCAGTGGGAACACTGTATTTAACTTACTAATTCACGTAGATATCGAAGCATTAGTTAGTACTTAAACAGTTCTTTCTAAGGTCAGAGTAATATGTAGTATAATTAATTCTTCAAAGCCTTGTATTGATTCACTTTAGAAAAAAATAATTTATTATAATACACTGTGGATTGTGAATATAATTAAGGGTATAGGGATTATTCTAAAATCAGGTGATGTTGGTTCTCCTTGGTGTTTCTATTCGATCACTAACACATGTCATTTAATGTTTCAAACTGTTTTCCTACGCAATGTGAAATTTTGTCTTTAGGTAATGGTCTTTCATTGAAGTTGAATTTCATTCAGTCAGTCAACATTTATACATTAGAAACTTAATATGTGCCAGACACTCTTTGTCTACTGGAGATATGACACTGAACAAGTCTGTCTAACTTTGTCTAAGTTTCCAACCTTACACTCATCATTCTGGACGAGAATCTGAAGCTACTGTTAACAATTAAGTCTCTTCTGTCTTGCCTTTACCCGTGTGATGAATTCCAAATATTGGAATCTGGTCCCTCAAATATTGGAATTTAGCATGCTACTCCAAGTATAAGTTTCCAGTAC
>NW_007726486.1:292826-294660 GCF_000696425.1 Galeopterus variegatus | reverse complement strand
ACAACCCAATGCTTGTCTTTCCAAGAATGTTAATTATATAATAAAAGTTTTTTTTATTATTATTTTTTATTTTATTATCTTTTAATCTATGCTTTTTTTTAAAATTTTTATTTTGTCAATATACAATGTAGTTAGTTATTGTGTCCCATCACCAAAGCCTCCCTCCCTCCTCCCTCTCCCTGCTCCCACCCAGATGTGTCCCCTCCATTTTCTCGTTGTAAGAGCTTCAAAAAAAAAAGTTGAGGTTGTTAAATCTTCCTCTCCCCCACCCCCTGGTTTTTTTTTTGTTGTTGTTGTTGTTGATGTTGTTGTTGTTGCTGTTTGTTTTTGTGTGAGTGTGTGAGAGTGTGTGTGTGTGTATGTGTGTGTGTGTATGTATGTGTGTGAATTGATTCATTCACCTTTAGCTCCCTCCAATA
Organism: Galeopterus variegatus; assembly: GCF_000696425.1. Taxonomy (NCBI): domain Eukaryota; kingdom Metazoa; phylum Chordata; class Mammalia; order Dermoptera; family Cynocephalidae; genus Galeopterus; species Galeopterus variegatus. The sequence continues at coordinate 294,241 of NW_007726486.1, read as the reverse complement.
AGTGAAAACATGTGGTATTTCTTTTTCACTGCCTGACTTGTTTCACTTAATATTATTCTTCTGAGGTCCATCCATGTTGTTGCAAATGGGAGTATTTCATTCGTTTTTATAGCTGAGTAGTATTCCATTGTGTAGATATACCACATTTTCCGGGGAAAAGTTGATTCTATTCACCTGAAGGATGGGTTAAATGAGTTGAGACTTCCAGGCCCAGAAATATTCTATTTTTCCTTTGATGGAAACCTTTGGTGATAATTCTGATCAGAACCAACTCTGTAATAACAACCATTGGTTGGTCCTCTGCTACTATAAACAGGTAAAAGGCCTCACTGGTTACTGTGTCACTCAATAACTGTTCTTTATATATGTCCACAGTCACAAGAAATCAGAAAAACAACACAATTGCTAAAGTAATTAAAGAACTGATTTTTTCTTAAACTTCAATAAAATAAATATCACTTTGACAAACCCAATAAAGAAAGACATTGCTAAAACTCACAAAATTATAAGAAAGGGTACAAACATAGAATTTTTTTTAAATGCAGTATTTTATTAAATAATGGGAGCAAAAAATTTTAAAATTTTAGGTAAAACAGTTTTTTCTCTGGAAAATAAATATTTTTCAAAACTGACACAAAAATATGGTCAAATAGTCCAAAAGATATGAAAATAATTTATAAGCTAATCAGAGAAGAAAGTTCTGATGTAAAGCACTGGAATCAAATGTATTAGGCAAATTTGCTTTTCAATATTTCAAAGAACAAGTCTAATTCCATGCAATTTAATGTGTTCCTCACCATAAAAAGTAGTGAGTTTAGTTTGGAAATGTCTATAAATATTTATGAATCCAAATATAATCATATAATTTAAGGTCTTATTTATGACAGGAAAAAATTAAGTGTCAAAAATAGGGATTAAAGAAATTATGGCATTCAAGAAAAGGCCATTAAAACACTAAAAGTTAGGCCATAAAAATATGTAATAACATGGAAAAATATTTACAAGATATTCAAGTTTTAAAAAGTTATAAAACAACACAGAAAGTGTATTCCAATTTGGTTAAAATTTGAGTGTGCTTATATATGTGTATAAATGGATGTATACTAAGAAAACACTGTGAAAATGTATTCCAAAATGTTAACAGTATATTTATTGGGAATAAGAATAATATCAGCCTTAAAACACTCCTAAGAAACATAGGTATACCTTTTAAAATGTTTAGCACATTGCCTTACATAAAATGAAATGTTTAAATTTATTCTTACTAGAAAAACACGATGGCGACGGGTCTGGAGCGGCCGTGCCAGGAGAAAGCGCGATCCTGAGAGGTGTGCGCAATGATACCAGAGTATTAATTGCATTTCCAAGAGCGACAAAAGGCGAATAATTCTTTCAACAATGATCCTACATCGACA
>NW_007726486.1:287344-289269 GCF_000696425.1 Galeopterus variegatus | reverse complement strand
AACTAACTACATTGTATATTGACAAAATAAAAAATAAATAAATAAATAAATAAATAAAATAAAGCTTTGGTTTACATTTAAAAAATAAATAAATAAATAAATTTATTCTTACTATAAAAATCAAAATAGTTATTAAACTGTCATAATTTGCATCTGTATACGTTAATCTAAATTTTCTAGAATCAATTTATATTTCTTTTGTTGCCAGAATAAAACATTAAATATTTTAATCATTATGTATAAAATAGTAATAAAGCACTCAACAAACAAAGACATGCGACAAATATAACAAAGGAAACACATCTTGCCAGTAATGAGCTTATAACCTACTCTGTCTCTTAAAAAAGTCACTTCTCTCTGGGAATCCCTTCCTAAATCCTTTTTTATTTTTCTTTTCTCCTTTTTTTAGGCATCATATGAAAAAAATGGACCATGTGAAGAGAAATAACCACCCTAATAAAATCATAACATTACTTTTTTTTTTTTTTTTTGTCTTTTTTGACCGTTAAGGGGATTGCAACCCTTGGTGTGGTGTCGCCCGCACCGTGCTCAGCCAGCGAGTGCACCAGCCATCCCTATATAGGATCCGAACCCGTGGCGGGAGCATCGCTGCACACCCAAGCACCGCACTCTCCGAGTGCGCCACGGGCCGGCCCATAACATTACTTTTTGCAATGTACATTATCATCCTATTGGCCACTTAAAAATGTTGGATAGGATACTGGCCAAGTGGCCATCAGTATGGGTGAGATAAGAGTGAACGGTGAATCCTGTGCTAGATCTGTAGCTGTCCTTCTTAGGATGGACTTTTTTTTTTTCAGACAATTTATCTTTTGCCTATCATGGGGGATGCTACTTTGTTAATATCTGTCATTCCAATGCAACAACAATCTCATACAAAGCATTAGTTAGGTGCAAAATCAATTAAATTTCAAGAAGTAGCATGCACAAGTTAAGCCCATATCCATCTGAATGCCTGCCACTTTTCAGTAAACCATAAAACTAGAAGTAGTTGTTCTAGCCTGGAAGACAAAAGAATCTGTCTCTCCCTCGGGTAAACATGTTTGATATTATACCATTCCCCAAGTGGTACTTTTTGGAAACACATATATTGGGAGAGAAAAAAAAAATCTTTTGACTGTTGTTTTTCAATTTTATTTTGCTTTTCCATGTTGTTTCCGAATTGAGTTCCAGTGCTAAGACATATTTCTTTTCGGTAGAACATGAAGATGAGAAGGGTAGACATTTTCTTATAAATCAATTTTGTGTACTGTGGATATTTTTCAACCCAATTATCTTACGGAGTTCATGTTTTTCCATCATGAAACACAACATTAGGCATCAGTTGGGAGCACTGTAAAAAAGTAATTTTAGGAGTATCATTATGAGAGAAATTGTAACTTTTCATCACAGTTGTTTTTCTGGAAAAAAGCAAAGGCTAATTGCCTTGGACTTAGTAGCATTTGGATAATTTCTCAGTAAAAGAAACTGTGAAAAAAGAAGTGCTTCTTGTTAAAAAGGAAATCAAAGTAGTACATATGTGATTCAGTTGGAAAATAAGGATTCATTTTCAATATGTAACTACAAGCCCGTAAACTTTCATTGACAGGATAAGCTACCTACATAGAAAGATCTGTTGAACTAAGGAAAGGGGCTCAAGTAAATCATAGGCTAACAAAGTGAAAGTGTAATAAGTTGGATTTTTAAAGTCACAATACCAGAGATATCTTAAACGCTCATGGGCAAATGCTCATTAAACCCAAGTCATGGAGCTTTTCACTTCAGTTACTCCTACTTCCTTTTTTCCACCTATTTTCTTCCAGAAACTTAAGAAAACAAAAAAGGCATAAGATGTTTTCTTTACAGAGAAATAGATAGATATAGATATAGATATAGATAGATATAGATGATATAGATATAGATAT
>NW_007726486.1:285940-286987 GCF_000696425.1 Galeopterus variegatus | reverse complement strand
ACCACCACCCAGTCTTGAATTGTTGCACAGCAGAGGCAACTAAAAGCCATTCTGCAAGGGGTTCCCCATCAACCTCCAATCTTAATCTCCTTGGGTTTCGGTCCAGCATCACTGGGTGGGGTTACAAGCACATGCTGTACCACTCAAAGTGTATAAAGGCCATTAGTGACAATGCAACTACAGTGGAAGACAAACAGAGCAAAGAGATTATGAATGTACTTAGCAGGCCAGATTCAGAATGAAACTGAATTTATCTACCTTTCATCAGCCAGCTGTATTGCCCTGGGCAATGGACACATTGCATATCTGTTACTAACTAAAGTTTTTCACCAACTTACTTGGTTTCCTTAGTTTCTATATTAAATGTCTCATTTTTTCAGCTTTATTGATGTATAATTGACAAATAAAATTGTATATATTCAAGGTGTACAACATGACATTTTGATACACATATACGTTGTGAAATGATTACCACAATCAAAATAATTAGCATATCTATCACCTCATACATCTACTGTTTATGGATGTGTATGTGTGGGGCTGTGTGTGATGAGAATACTTAAATCTACTCTCAGCAAATTTCAAGTATATGATACTGTACATTAGGTCCCCAGAACACATTCATTTTATTATTAAAAGTTTATACCCTTTGACCAACATCTTCCCATTTCCCCGACTTCCTAGCCCCTAGCAACCACCATTCTACTCTCTGTTTCTATGAGTTCAACATTTTTAGATTCCACATATAAGTGAGATCATGCCGTGTTTGTCTTTCTGTGTCTGGCTTATTTCACTTACCATAATGTTTTCCAGGTTCATCCATGTTGTCAAAATATCAGGATTTTCTTCTTTTTAAAAGCTGAATAATTTTCTGTGTGTGTGTTGTATGTATACATACACATATACATAATGGAAAATTATATATATATATGCATTATATGCAGTGGAAAATTGCATATTATATGTGTGTGTGTGTGTGTGTGTATATATATATGTCCCATTGTAGGTATATGTCTAATGTTACAAACTTAGTTGATTTCCTTTGCT
>NW_007726486.1:273530-285852 GCF_000696425.1 Galeopterus variegatus | reverse complement strand
ATATATATGCATTATATGCAGTGGAAAATTGCATATTATATGTGTGTGTGTGTGTGTGTGTGTGTGTGTGTGTATATATATGTCCCATTGTAGGTATATGTCTAATGTTACAAACTTAGTTGATTTCCTTTGCTTCAATATTAAATGTCTTATATCTTTTTCCAGCTTTATTGTGGTAAAATTACTAAATAAGATTGTATAAGTTTAAGGTGTACAATGTGATGATTTGATATAGGTATATATTGTGAAGTAATTACTGCAATCAAGTTAGTTAACACTTCTACACATCTATCACCTGACCTAGTTACTATTTTTTGTTTGTTTTATGATCTCACTTTGTAACATTTTTTTTTTCTGTAGAACTGATGCCTCACTTAAAAAAATAACCCAAGCACTGATATTCAGGTGGGTGCTCCCATCACTATAACTGTTGCTTTTGCCTCCCAATTTTAGTTTCAGAGCAATTCATTAACTTTATCACATGTGCAATAGCAATCTGTCCCCTTACATTCTGATCTGTAAGAAAAGTAGATATGAAACTGGTGAGAGGAAATTAAATTGGCTGGCAATTTCATTCTCTCTGTAGCATTAGGCATCATTTGAAATATGTCATTTGAAAGGTTGTAAATGATGGCAGCATTATCATATGACCACTTCTATACCAAGTAGCCATTATACTAAGTACCTTAGATTTCTAAGCATTTTGTCTTTAACTCGTATTTCTGGGTGTTTACATAGTAAATATAAAACCCATATATTTCTTTCTAGCCAAATTCTCCCTGCTCAAAACTTACACCTGTTTCTATCATATTTTAATGGTTTATTTTCAATACTCTGTTTCCCCCAGCATTTTCTAAGAGTACAATTCTCAACATCTGGCATTATTTTTAGCTTACCTATTATAACAAAATTATGAGGTGAAAACATTGCTATTTTCTTGTTTTCTATTCAACTTACATGTTCAGGGGTTATTGCTTATAATTAGACTCACAAGCAAAAGAGAGGTTTACCACTTGCAAAGAGAAACAGTTTCATTGGGGCTAGAAGGGAAAGACTATATAAGATGACTTTGAGAGCTAGGAATTTTCTAATTGTTTAGCTTTATAGTCTTTAACAGACAAAGGTATTCAGCCGAAAATTTGTTCATCTGCCTTCTGCAGAGAAAAACAAAAATCGGGCTAGGAAGTTCTACCATTTTTTCATGTGCAAAGTCTGTTTTATAGGAGCACAACACATATGTTTCAATGTTTCCATTGCCATTGTTTCTTCTTTTTTCCCCCTTTCCAACTGGGCACACAATATGCACCCAGCATACCTATAAAAGGTTGACTGAAAAATCACATTTTATAGTCTGCCAAAGGAATGTTTGTATTAAATTGCTTCAGACGGAGAAAGTTTCATTGTGATCAGAACCCAGGAGATATAAAAGGACCATAAAGTTTGGGTCATAATGTGAGTTTATAAGCCTGGCTTCTACTTAATTTAAATTATAGTGGCAGTGCGAGAAATTGTGGTTTATCAATAGCAGTAGGCCTCAGGCCAAATGCTTTCTTTCCACTAGCTGCCCCCATAACCTTCCTCGATTGGAAAGAGTTAACTGCCTTGCATAGATATTTCTTGTAACTCGTCATTTGAGAAAAATAAAACTTAGTAATCACACATAGGCACACACACTACTGTGGTTTACAATTATGAAGCAGCAAGTATAGTGAAGTGTAGACTCCACTTCATTAACTTTCTCTTGTTCTTTTTTGTTTGTTTGTCTTGCATTGTTTTTTCATTCCTGGATTAGTGCCAAGACTCACATATCTGCCTAGTGCTGGTGCATGAACTCCAGAAAAAGGAAGAATTTAACATCCCTATTTAAAATGGAAGTTTACCTTATAATTTGGTCTGATTTGACTGAATATGTCTGTGATTTATAGTTTCCCTTATTGGATGCTACAATTCAAAACTACATTTACACAAAGATGAATCATACCCTTGTTTGTTACCATATCTATTTGACTTTTAAAGCATAAAATTTTCTGTACGGAAGAGGCTGGAACATAACAGATAAACTCGGCTGCTTAATCTTTGACCATGTCTATTTGGCAAGTTTTTTAAGAGATGGAAATGACAAAAAGGGCTTTGATCAAATCCAGGCAGCTTTAGCATTTATCTCAGAGTCTAATATCACAGCACACTGGCAAATCAAGAGAAAAAAAAAATTGAAAATAAAAGCATTTATTTTATTATTATTTTCATGTATAACCACGACATTCTATTTTAGAATTTTTGAATGCTAATTTGAAGCTACATTTTTATGGTGTAAAAAAATGTCAGAACTACAAATAAAGAGAAATAATAGATACTGATATCCGAGAAGGGAACATAATTTAAATATCATCATGCCATCAATATTCATGTTTTAATTATTCTATTGAAATAAGGATTTTTTTCAATTTTATTTATATTTATTTTTGTGGAGTACAGTGTGTCGTTTCAATACATGCATATGCTGCACCATGATTCACTTGGGGTAGACAGCATAGTTTTGTACCCATCAGTCCACCCCTTCTGCTCCCTCTCGCCACCTCCCTCCTGACCCCCAGCCTCTGGTCATCTGGTAACCATTATTCTACTCTCTACTTCTATGAGAGCCACTTTTTCTTTTCTTTCTTTCTTTTTTTTTTTATTCCACGTATGAGTGAGACCATGTGGTATTTGTCTTTCTGTGACTGACTTACGTCACCTAACATGGTTTTCAATCTTTTTTTTTTTTTTTTTTTTTTTTTTGTCTTTTTCCGTGTCCGGCAACGGATCGCAACCCTCAGTGTTGCCCCCGTACCGGACCGGGGACCGGCAACGGGACCGCAACCCCTGGCATTGCCCCCACGTCTCGCTCAGCCAGTGAGCGGGAACCGGTCTGTATGTGGGATCCGAACCCTCGGACGGGAGTGCCGCTGCGCTTCCCAAGCGGCGCACTTATCCAGTGCGCCACTGGGCCGGCCCCCATGGTTTTCAATCTTAACCACGTTGCTGCAAATGTTAGGATATGTTTTCTTTTTATTGTTGAATAGTATTCCATTGTATATACATACCACAGGTTTTTTTAATCAATTCATTCATTGACGGTCATTTAGGTTGCTTCCATCTCTTGGTTATTGTGAATAGTGTTGCAATGAACATGGGAGTGCAGATGTCTTTTTGATAATTGATTTCATTTTGTTTGGGTATATATCCAGTAGAGAGAGCTGGATCATAAGGTAGACCTATTTTTATTTCAATCTATTTTTAGAACATCCAAACTGTTTACCACAATGGCTGTACTAATTTGTAGGTATTTCATCTCTTTGGTAGGTATTTTGAATAAAATTACTTTTGTGATTTCTTTTACAGCTATTTTTTTACTGGCATATAAGAAGACTACTGATTTTTGTGTGTTGATTTTGTATCCTGACACTTTACTGAATTCATTTATCTAATTTGTTTTTTCTTGAGGTTTTAGGATTTTCTTTTTTTTTTTTTTTTCCTTTTTGTCTTCTTTTGTGTCCGGCAACGGACCACAACCCTCAGTGTCGCGCCCGTACCGGACCGGGACCAGCAATGGGATTGCAACCCTTGGTGCTGTGCCCGCCCCTCGCTCAGCCAGTGAGCGGGAACCGGTCTGTATGTGGGATCCGAACCCTTGGTGGGAGCGCTGCCCCGCTCCCAAGCGGCGCACTGTAGCAGTGCGCCACCGGGCCGGCCCGAGTTTTTAGGATTTTCTATGTATATGATCATGTCATCTATAAACAGGGACAGTTTGACTTTCTCCTTTCTAATTTGGATGGCTATTATTGCTTTCTCTTGCCTTACCGCACAGTACTATATTGAATAAGAGTTGGGAAGTGGGCATCCTTGTCTTGTTCTTGATCTTAGAGAAAATGCCTCCAATTTTTGTCCATTCAGTATGATATTAGCTGTGGCTCTGTCATATAAGACTGTTACTGTTTTACGTTCCTTCTATATAATATAATATATATATAATAAAAAATATATATATATATAACATAATGTTACTGTGTGTACATTCCTTCTATACTTAGTTTATTGAGTGTTTTTCTCATGAAGGGGTTTGGATTTTATCAAATGTTTTTATTGCAGCTACTGAAATAATCACTTTTTTTTCTCTTCTTTCTGTTGATGTGGTATATCACATTTATTGATTTGTGTATGTTGAACCATCCTTCCTTCCCTGGGATGAATCCCACTTGATCATGATGAATGATCTTTTAGTGTATTGTTAGATTTCGTTTGTTGGTATTTCATTGAGGATCTCTGCATCTGTGTTTGTTAGGGATATTAGCCTGCAGTTTTCTTTCTTTGTTTTATCTTTTTTCCAGTTTTGGGTATAAGGTTAATCATGGCCTCTTAGAATGAGTTTGGTTGTATTCCCTCCTCTTCAATTTTTTGGATGAGTTGGAGAATAATTGGTTTATTTATTTAAATGTTTGTTAGAATTTGGCAGTAAAGATATCTGGTCCTGGAGTTTTCTTTGTTGGGAGACTTTTTATGACTACTATTGTGATGGCCAGAATCTTTGTCCTTCCCTTGTCTAAATTTGTTTTTATCTTTGTTTTAATTTTGTTAGCTAATACTTGCCTGTATATGGGCTTTATTTAGAGTGTGTTAAGGGTTAAAGAGCTAAATGCATTTCTGCACTCTGTAGCTCTGTAGTCACAAGCCTGTTCTTGTGCTAACAAGAAACCACAGACTGACAGCTCTTTCCTGTGTGGATGAGAGACAAAGTTGCTCTCTAAAGCAGGCCCCTCCTCAAGTAACCACACTTCCTGCCCTTGCACCCAGGTGTGGTAAAGACCCTTACCCAAAAAGCTTCTTTACCTAGCTTTTTTTAATTTTTATTTTTTTCCTTTTTGTCTTTTTTCATGTCCAGCAACGGATCGCAACCCTCGGTGTTGCTCCCACACCTCGCTCAGCCAGTGAGCGGGAACCGGTCTGTATGTGGGATCCGAACCCTCGGCGGGAGCGCCACCACACTCCCAAGCGGCGCACTGAAGCAGTGCACCACCAGGCTGGCCCTTCTTTACCTAGCTTTAACTCATAACTACAGTAACCTAGTTAACCATCTGTTAGAAGACCCCTGATTAGGGGGACTCTGCCTGGAGACAAACAAAAGAGCCAATAGAAATGCTTGCTGTTTACCTACCCAAGGAAAGTATAAAAGCCTAGTCCCCTCTGCAACCGAGACTCAAGTATTTGTAATCCTAATCCCCCAGGGTCAGCCAGCTTAATAAACCTAAATTCTCCATCCTCTCCAAGTGACTGCGTTTTCTTGGCAACACCTTTCCGTACAATTTCATTACTCATTACCAGTCTATTTGTATTTTCTAGTCTTCATGATTCAACCTTGGTAAGTTGTATGCATCCAGGAATTTATCCATTTCTTCTAGGTTTTCCAATTTGTTTGCCTGAAGTTGTTCATAGTACTCTCTTATGATCCTTTGTATTTCTGTGGTATCAGTTGTAATGTCTCTTTTATCATTTCCCATTTTATTTATTTGAATCCTCTTTTTTTCTGTATTAGTCTAGCTAAAGATTTACCAATTTGATTTATCTTCTCAAAAAACCACTTAGTTTCATTGATCTTTTCTATTTTTTTTTAAATCTCTAATTTGTTGATTTCTACTCTGATCTTTGTTATTTCTCTCCTTCTACTGATTTGGGATTTGGTTTGCTCTAGTCTTTCCAGTTCCTTGAAATGTAATGTTAGTTTATTTCAAGCCTCTTCTTTTTCAGTATAGGTATTTATTTATTTGTTTGCTGTAGGCTATAAACTTCTCTCTTAGAACCGATTTATTGTACATAAGTTCTGGTATGCTGTGTTTTCATTTACATTTTTATCCAGGGATGTTTTCATTTCCTTTTTGATTTCTTCTCTGACCCATTCATTGTTTAGGAGCACGTTGTTTAGTTCCCATGTATTTATATAGTTTCTAGGGTCCCTTTTGTTGTTGATTTCTAGTTTTATCCCATTGTGATCAGATAAGTTAGTTAAAATTATTCCAGCATTTTAAATTTGTTCAGACTTGTTTGGTGACCTAACATATAGTCTATTCTAGAGAATGTTGCATGTGCTGCTGAGAGGAATGTGTGTTCTCCTGTTTTGGGATGAGATGTTCTAAATATGTCCATTAGGACAAATTGGCCTAGAGTAGAAGTTAACTCTGATGTTTCCTGATTAATTTTCTGTCTGGATTATCTGTCCTTTGCTCAAAGTGTTAAAGTCTCCAACTATTATCGTGTTGAGTTGATTTCTATTGCTAGGTTTAATAGTAATTGCTTTATTTAACTGGATGCTCTGGAGTTGGGTGTATATATATTTAGAATTGTTATATCCTCTTGTTGAATTGATCCTTTTATCATTACATCATGACCTTCCTTATGTTTTTTTTTTTTTTTACCTTCATTGACTTGAAGTCCATTTTATCTGATAAAGTATAGCTACTCCTGCTCTTTTCTGGTTTTCATTTGCATGAAATATCTTCTTTCATTCCTTCATTTTCAGTGGTATGTGTCTTTATAGGTGAAGTGAGTTTCTTGTAGGCAGCATATTGTTGGTTCTTACTTTATAATCTATTGAGCAACTCTATGTCTTTTAACTGGGGCATTTGACCCATTTATATTTAAAGTTATTATCGATATACAGGAACTCATTACTGCCATTTTGTTGGGTTTTTTTCCTGATTGTTTATTGATTTTTTCTCTTTTTTTCCCTGATCTTCCTGTCTTGTGTGTGTGTGTGTGTGTGTGTGTGTGTGTGTGTGTGTGTGTGATTGAGTGGTTTTCTTTAGCACTGTGTTTTGATTTCTCACTATTTATTTTTAGTATGTCTCTCATAAGTTTTTGTGTTATGATTACCATGAGGCTTACCAAAAAACATGCTATAGTTATAACCAGTTATTTTAGACTAATAACATCCTAACTTTGATATCTAAGAAAAGAGAAAGAACCAAAGCCAACTCTATGCTTCGGCATTGTTCCCATCCTCCCCATTTTTGACATTTTGTTGTTTCAAGTTACATCTTTTAATATTGCCTATCTTTTATATGGTTCTTGCATTTGTTGTTGTCTTACTAGTTTTTTTCTTAAATCTTCATACTAAGGATGTAAGCAGTTTACTTAACAATACTGCTTATGGCATTGGAGTATTCTGAGGTTGTCTGTGAACTTACTTTACGAATGAATTATATACCTTCAAATGTTTTCTTGTTGCTACTCAGTGTCATCTTCTTTCAGACTGAAGAATTCTCTTTAGCATTTCTTATAAGGCTGGCCCAGTGTTGGGGAATTCCCTTAGCTTTCGTTTGTCTGGGAAAAACTTTATTTCTTCATCATATTTGAAGGTTAGTTTTGCTGGATAGAGAATTCTTGGCTGACAATGTTTTTCCTTGAGCACTCTGAATATATCATCCCATTCTCTTCTGGTCTGTAGGGTTTTTACTGAGAAATCTGCAGAGATATATATTGGAGCTCCATTGAATGTTATGTGTTTCTTTTCTCTTGTTGTTTTCAGTAACCTTTCTTTGTCTTTGGTTTTTGATAATTTGATTACAATGTGCATTGGGGTGCTCCTCCTTGGACTGAATTTGATTGGTAACCTTTGAGCTTTCAGTATCTGGATGCCGTCATCTTTCTCCATACTTGGGAAATTTTCAGCATTTATTTTCTTGAATATGCTTTCTACATCTTTTCCTTTTTCTTCTCCTTTGGGTATGCCAATCCAGTATCTGGATGCCGTCATCTTTCTCCATACTTGGGAAATTTTCAGCCTTTATTTTCTTGAATATGCTTTCTACATCTTTTCCTTTTTCTTCTCCTTTGGGTATGCCAATTATGCAGAGGTTATTTTGCTTGAAGGAGTCCCATATTTGCTGTATTTGCTTCAGTTTTTCTTATTCTTTTTTCTCTTTGCTATTCTGATTTGATAATTTCATATGTTTTATCATTGGGCTCACTTATTCTTTCCTCAGTTTGACCAAGTTTGCTGTTGGCACTTTCTATCAAGTTTTACAGTTCAGATAATGTATTCTTTATTTCAAGAATTTCTTTTCTTTTTTTTTTTTAACTGATTCGATTCTTTTGTCAAGTTTCTCATTCTTATCCTGGATTGTTTTCCAGACATCATTTAATTTTGTATCTGTATTTTCTTGTGACTCTCTGAGCATCCTAAAGAAGGCTATTCTGAGTTTTCTGTCACATATTTCATAAATCCGCTGTTCCTCTGGGTCCACTGCAGATGCTTTCTTTGTTTCCTTTGATGATGTCATATTCCTCTGTTTGTTCTTGATCTTTGTGCCTTTACATTAATGCCTTTACATTAAACTCTGCACTGGAACTAATTTGTTGTCCTTTGGTTAATTCAAAAATTGGAGGAAATTCCCATGGGGACCAGCATTTGAGCTCTGTGGTTGAGCTAATTTGCTGCTTTGCTGCTGATTTTCTGGGGAATGTTTTTCGTGTGGATTAGTTTTTAATTGTTGGCTTTTTAATCACTTCCAGGTCTTGTGAGGTCAGATACACCTGGGCTATGTGGAAATTCTGGCCCAGGATTGAGTCATCCCAGCAAACTGCACCCCCTGCAGTTCTGTCTCCCCAACCAGTCTCCACCGAGTGGGCCTGAGCTGATGAAAAGGCACATCAGCTGCCCATGTTCACCAGGCAGGCCAGCCTTTTCCTACACTCCAAATGTTTCCCACAGGGCAGGCCATGCACCAGTCCCTCACAAAGAATCACTGGCTTCTGGGAAGTTCCTATCTTCACTCAGCTGTGATCCCTCATTTCTATGTGGGTCCATGGGAACCCTGTCAGTGGTCTGGCTGGCATGGGGGCTGGTATAGTGTGCTCTGAGGCCCTCTTCTTCCCTGCAGACTCCAAGCAACTTCACACAAAGGGCATAGCTGCAGTTTTTGTTGACAACTGCTCCTTCTGCTACAACTTCTTCCCACCTCTCATGGGTTCAGCCCTGCAGCAACCAGGGCTCAAAACAGAGTGGTTCCTTCTTTCTCTCACTGATTTTTCTCCCACCTTCACAAACTCCATGGGTCTTTCCTCTTCTTCCCTTGAGTTCCAGTGATCCCAGGTTGGCAGTCTTTGATTTTTAATAGTTGTAAATTGATCAGTTGTGAGAGAGAGTGTCACTGGGGAACCTCTATTGTTGATGTGTCCTGATGTTTTCAGAGGAGGATTTTTATTGTGAATTCAATTTAGTAAAATGTTTTCCAGGTAAGTATACTCATCTCCCAGTATCTGCCCCAAGATTTGGTTCCATGACACCTCCTCCCTGTGGAGCATACTAACATTTATAAAGCAAATGTATTTCACAGGGCCTAGTTTCCAAAGCCCTGTAGTTTCAGGTGTAACCTAACCTTTTGAAATTACTTGTAAATTGATCAGTTGTGAGAGAGAGTGTCACTGGGGAACCTCTATTGTTGATGTGTCCTGATGTTTTCAGAGGAGGATTTTTATTGTGAATTCAGTTTAGTAAAATGTTTTCCAGGTAAGTATACTCATCTCCCAGTATCTGCCCCAAGATTTGGTNTTCACACAAAGGGCATAGCTGCAGTTTTTGTTGACAACTGCTCCTTCTGCTACAACTTCTTCCCACCTCTCATGGGTTCAGCCCTGCAGCAACCAGGGCTCAAAACAGAGTGGTTCCTTCTTTCTCTCACTGATTTTTCTCCCACCTTCACAAACTCCATGGGTCTTTCCTCTTCTTCCCTTGAGTTCCAGTGATCCCAGGTTGGCAGTCTTTGATTTTTAATAGTTGTAAATTGATCAGTTGTGAGAGAGAGTGTCACTGGGGAACCTCTATTGTTGATGTGTCCTGATGTTTTCAGAGGAGGATTTTTATTGTGAATTCAATTTAGTAAAATGTTTTCCAGGTAAGTATACTCATCTCCCAGTATCTGCCCCAAGATTTGGTTCCATGACACCTCCTCCCTGTGGAGCATACTAACATTTATAAAGCAAATGTATTTCACAGGGCCTAGTTTCCAAAGCCCTGTAGTTTCAGGTGTAACCTAACCTTTTGAAATTACATATATAAATGTTAACCTTGCAAAAGACAGGAAACTTTCCCCAGGCTAAACTCTCTGTTGTGGATATAGAATTGTAACACAGTAAAGTTGCTGGCCAAGGACAGATGCCCTTGGAGCAGATTAACCTACTGATTGATATGTTTAAAAAGTTGTTTTATTGTTATGTAAAAATACTGGGGAACCTGTTGTAGGAAAACACAGTATTTGCTAAGAACAAATTTTTGTGGGTGGATCAACTTAACCTTTTGCAAATTGCTCTGTGGAATGTCACTTTGTTATTTCGCTGATGTTGCCAGCCTTTGTTGTTAAACTATACTTAGCCATAACTCCACCTATATTCTTTTTCTGTAACTTTCTGGCCTGGAGAATAAATACTGAGACAGAACCCCAGTTCAGGGTTAACTTCCCAAGGAGGAATGCCTCTCTCTTGAGGGTTCCAGGAAATTAACCCTTTTGGGTGTCTCACTGCTCAGAAGAGATGGGCTTTGAATAATCCTTTTTGCATTTCTGTCACCCTGTGTGAGGCAAAGCAACACCTCCCTAGTCCAAGGATACCAAAACCTGAGGCTGCTCAAGTCCCTGCTATAAAATGGTATAGTATTTATGTATAACCTATGCACACCCTTCATATAGTTTACATCATCTCTAGATTACTCAT
This sequence comes from Galeopterus variegatus, assembly GCF_000696425.1. NCBI lineage: Eukaryota > Metazoa > Chordata > Mammalia > Dermoptera > Cynocephalidae > Galeopterus > Galeopterus variegatus. Next base: position 275,112 of record NW_007726486.1, on the reverse strand, counting down.
AATATTTAATTCAAGGTATATTCTTTGTAAATAGTTGTTACACTGCATACTCTGTTGTTTTCTATTTGTATTAATTTTTATTGTTACTCTCTTTCCTGAATACTTCTGCTGGCTCAGAAACCTGCACATACAGAGGGCCAATGGTACTCCATAGTTAAAATACATGGTACACAACGAATAATAGTCTAGAGATGCCACAGCAGACAAAAAGTCATATTCTATTAGTATAATAGAATTCTATTGTAGCAAAGATATTACCTTATTAGCAGTATAGACATTATTCACACAGTGCCTAATTCCCTAATCTTAATTTGATTCCTGAAATATGTTGCAACCTCACAGGAAACTAAGAGGTTATCTAGATCAACCTGTCACTCGGAAAAGGAATCTTTTACAATAACTTGAATTTCCAGTATCTTACAAACTTTCAGCATAAGTGAATTCACTGCCTGGAAAAGTGTCCAGTCTGCTTTTTAAGAGCCTCATCTAACTCGTTTCTTCTATTGGATCAAAAGTGGTCTCTCTGTGACTTCCTTGCAAAAGTCATACATCTACCGGAGTCACAAAGAATAAACTGTATCCATTTTTCATGTATGATCTCTTTTAAAAAACTAAGGTAGCTATAATGTACCCCAATGTCTTTCTTCCTACATAAAAAATATTCTCTTTTTCTTCAAATGTTTATTTGGTATGTTTTTAATATAATGTTCCTGAGTATACTCAGTCCCAGTGTTCTCTTATCAACTGGGATTATTCCCTCCCTTGTTTTAGGTTCTCTAATTCTATGAATGCAGCTTATGATTGGATCATCTTTTCTGGTGTAATTACTCACTGTTGACAAAAATTAAACTCACACCCAGCAAAAGCCACTAAGTACAATGACATTGTGGAACATGTCTTTTCCATCCTACAATTACACAATAAATATTTTGAACCAAGTAACAAGACTTTACAATTATCCCTATAGAATTTTATCTCATTAGTTTCAATCCATTCTTTCAGCCTGTTGAAATCTCTTTCAGTCTTGACTTTCATATGTTAACTCCTTGGTGGCATATCAACAAGACACTCTGCATATAGCAGCCTTGGCACAGCATTAATACCCTAATGATTGACGTCTATTTATATCAACCCCTTGGGGCACAGTTCAAGCAGTTACCAATTCAGCCATTTGTTTCATCAACAAGTTTATATTTGGAAGACAATGTGTTAAATCTCTAGCTTCCCTCTTATCTACCAATCTGATATACCTATCAAAATGAACGTCCTTAAAAAGCAAAGTTTTGGGGCCGAGCCTGTGGCGCACTCGGGAGAGTGTGGCGCTGGGAGCGCAGCAGCGCTCCCGCCATGGGTTCAGATCCTATATAGGGATGACTGGTGCACTCACAGCACTCACTGGCTGAGCCTAGTGCAGCCGGTCTCAAAAAGGACAAAAAAAAAAAAAAAAAAAAGCAAAGTTTTGGGTTTTGGGTTTTGATGTTTTGTTCTACAATTCTACAATTCATTGGAAAATTCATATTAGAGGTTTTCAAAAAGTTCATGGAAAGATTCATATTATCTTTTTTTTTTTCCTTTTTGAGAC
>NW_007726486.1:224554-272669 GCF_000696425.1 Galeopterus variegatus | reverse complement strand
GTCTGTATGTGGGATCCGAACCCTCGGCGGAAGCGCCACCACGCTCCCAAGCGGCGCACTGTAGCAGTGTGCCACTGGGCCGGCCCCATATTATCTTTTAATTCCATCTTTTCCATGAACTTTTTGAAGTACCCTCATACTTAAATGTTTTGACAGTTCTAGAGGTAAAATAATATTACATAAATGTTCTATTTACATTCCTAATTATATATTTTTCTTTTATTCTTTACCTGGGTGATAATGAGTTTGTTTTTTTGTTTGTTTTTCAAAACAGAATAGAAAAATAACCCATCAATGTCTTGAGTATTTCAAACTCCATATCATGTACATTATTTACTTGTTTAAACTGGGAAAGTGAAATTAATGATTTGTGAAAAGTTATACAACCTTTGTATCGGGAAATTGTGCCCCATGTGCTTCATATGCTGAGATTTTATCTAAGCCAGTAAGGGGACTGTTTTTCTTTTTTATGTGCTACCACTTGGAGAGAGTAAAGAAAACCATTGTGATTATTTACAAAAACACACACATGAGATGTAAACCCTCTGTTCTGATTTAATTCCACTTAAGTAAACTATATGCCACTAACCTTAATTTTCCTTCAAGTCACATTTGAAATGGCATTATTTTCTTTCTTCTTCTACCTTGCATAAAAATTCTAGATTCTGTATTTTATGTCCAACTTACTATTTTCTCTATGTCTACCTTATTTATGCCATACCATAAATGTGATCCCATATGTCTTTTCTCTTAAAAGAGTAGTGGTGAATGCAAATCAAGTTTATATTAGACCTCTTTAATGAACCATGAAGGTAATAAAATCATCAAAATATCCTGAAGTTTCCTTTTTAAATATTTATTTACACATTTCTACATATATATTATTTACGAAATTATATTATATATTTATTATAAGGGGATTACCAACATATGATCAGTTCAGAGTATAAACTATAGTTGTCTTTCAGAACCTGATTTATTTGTAAATAGAATGAGAAGGTGTATTTCAAGAAATAACAAGTGGTTTTATATCTGAAAATCTTCCTTCTGCCATGGGGCAAATGGCAGCAGTCACATGGAAAGTGGTCAAAATGAAGACTAATAGTCATTTTCCCCAATGCAATTTTTCTAGTGTTAGTTTTGCACCAGTATTTTCAAGAGGGGGGAAATAAGCACCCTCCTTCACAACCTATAATCCACTTTCTTCTCTTCTCCTCATTTGGCCCATCTCCATCATCATCCTAACAGCACCCAAGCCTTTGTACAAGATGTTATAGTAGTTGAATGCACTGAAATTATCCAGATCTGGACATGAATACCACCTATGCCTTTTCTGGCTTAGTTTCATTAGGAAAATCTGAACCCTGTACTTTCTCTATCCAGATTCAGCTACATAATTTGTGGGGCCCAGTAAAAAATAAAAATGTGGAACCCCTTGTTTAAAAAGCAGGAAAAAATCTGCCACTAACAATACTAAAGTATAATGTCTTCTCTTTTTTCCATGGTCTCTCTTTTGATTTGTCATAGTGTTTTTTATTTGCTATTTAATGTCATTCTAATAAAATACATAAATATTTAAGTTATGTGCATAAATTTTACCATTCTTCTTTACATTTTACCATGATAGTTTTAAGTGAAAACATGGGAGCATTTAATTTACATACAGAATCACTGAAATTACACATTTCATATTTCAAAATATATACATGTACATACATTTTGTTCTTACTAGAAAAATGGTCACCACACAAAACTATCTCAACTGTGTTTATAACACTTTGAAACACACAAATTCTATATACATTATCTATCTTCATCTTACTGATAAATAAGGAAAGACAGAAAGGAAAAGGAACTATAGGTTGCTCTACCTTTCCAATTACTTTTGTGTCATCATATTCAAGTGGTTGGATACTACAGGGAAGTAATAAGAGAAAAAGGATATGATAAGGCTCCTTTACCACACGTGCTTCTTAAAATATCCTTGCCTTCATTCTGTGTTTGAAGCGAATTCTGATTTAAACAGAAAACAGGGCCTTATGAGATTCTTAGCACCTCACTTAGTCATAGAAATAGCACGGTTATCTTATACTGTCTTCGAGTCTTGCTAAACTCTCATGCATAATGGACCAATTGGAATTCTTCATTCATGGGCATCACAAATGTGCATGCCAATGACGAGGCAAGGAACGACAGCAGTCATGCATGTAGTATGTACCCCCAAAATTCACATGCACCCTTAATTGTTCCCATGCATTTCACATACAAAACACATATTCAAAGATAAAACTATTGAGAATTTCCAGACAAAGACAGCAGAGTATTAAACCAATAAAATACAAGGATGTCTAGAATGAAGGGCCCTTCTGAGTGCACAGCCCTACGTAACTGCACAGTCTGCACACCCAGAAAGCCAGCCCTGTCCCTATCAAAGCATTTAACAGCCAGTTTTCTTTTTTATTCTCCCTCAGAAGGTAATAACTATTGCCTGGAATTATCATCCCTAACACAGAGCCTGACTTAGTAAACACTCTTTGACTGAGTGAATAAAATGAATGAATGAATAAAAGATACTTAAACCATTGTCAAACACAATTTTAAGTAAATAGGCAGTTAACATTAAATGAGGTATTATTAAATATGTGCAAATTTCAAGTTACAAAGTACATTCAATATGATATAAAATCTAAAATATCAGCTAGATGGAAACAATATAGACAAATAATAGAGGAGAAAAATCCTCATCACTTCCTTGGGTTTGAATGCAGATGTCACATGACATTTAGAGAGAGATGAGTCTCATAACCACTTTGATAAAAAGCAACTTCTTTGAGGACAGAGACTTTCCCTGTTTTGTTCTTTACTCTATTACCACTACCTATCCCAAAATATGGTGATTGATAAATATGCATTGAATGAAACATATAAATGAGTGAAATGTGTTAGCATGATGGTCAAACAAAATTAGTGTTATTAAATTCATATCATACTGATTTTGTAAAAATGGCTTCTTTTTTAGGTGTTCAGTCGCTTATGAAATTAAATGATGAAAATGAGAACTTTTCAGCACACTGTATCTCTCCCTTCCCTGGGTGCGAAAAACAACTCTTCATTTGGAAATCATTCAGTTTTCTGATTTCCTAGAAAATCTTCTCTAAAAGTCTACCTCTGGGAAAGAACTGACAAAAGTAGAATAAAATGGGAGGGTAAAATTGACCCCTTAAAGCTCTGAATAAGAAATGTGTAATTATTTCTTTGTAACTAGTCATCAATTATTCTGAAGAGAGCAGTCCTGTTAATATTTACTTATGTCATTATAAATAAAGTAATCGACCGCCCATGACCTATTGCCCTGCTTATGTTTTTAGAGAAAAGCTTTGTCCAGATAGTGATAGATTCCTTCCCTGTGACTCATACATTACTCAGAGGCTTCTGGCTTCCTGGAATTTCTCTTCAAAATTTCAAATCTCTTGGCAATAATCTGGATTTTGAAAGAAAAGCTTTAATTTTAAAGAAAAATAAATATTGCAGGAAATTGATCAATAACATATTTCTAGTTCTTAGTTCCATTAAACATTGTTTATAGCAAAAATAAATTTAAAAGAAGAAAAATTGCCAGTTTTTTTTCTTTTTTCTTTTTTTTTTTCGTGTCCGGCAATGGATCGCAACCCTCATTGTCGCGCCCGTACCGGACCGGAAAAATTTAAAAGAAGAAGAAAAATTGCCAGTTTTTTTTCTTTTTTCTTTTTTTTCTTTTTTTTTTCGTGTCCGGCAATGGATCGCAACCCTCATTGTCGCGCCCGTACCGGACCGGGACCGGCAACGGGATCGCAACCCTCGGTGCTGCGCCCGCCCCTCGCTCAGCCAGTGAGCGGGAACCGGTCTGTATGTGGGATCCGAACCCTCGGCGGGAGCGCCACCGCGCTCTCAAGCGGCGCACTGTAGCAGTGCACCACCGGGCCGGCCCAGCCAGTTTTTGATATACAAGGTTGAGCCTTAATTTTGTATATATGGGTCATCTGCAACAGATTGTACTGAACTGTTACCAGTAGGTCCTGTCTTCCTTACCAAAACTCATCCTTTATGCTATACTTAGTTACAGTACATTTTTATACTAATTTAGCAATATATAATTGCATAAAAATATAATGAATATACATACACACTTCCAATCCCATGATTCTGAGGTAACCAAAGGTATGAGCATTTGGTAGGTGTCTTTCCAAATCTTGTTTATTACCAAGATCACAGCAGTCTATATCCAGAACTCTGCATCTTGCTCTTTTCACTTAATGATATATCATGAACATTCCTTGGGTCAATATATATGGATCCAACTCATTCATTTGAAAGCTAACTAATATTTCTTCTTGGACAGGTACCATAATTTTTAACTGTTCCCTTATCAATAGACAGTCAAGATGCTTGCAGTTTGGCAGCCACTAGAAACAATAATGCATTAAATATCTTTCTACATATAACTTTCCATACTGGTGACTATATTTTTATTAACAATCCCTAAAAGTAGGAATTCTGTTTCAAAGATATGTCCATATTTAAATCTTAGCAGATGCTAACAGATTATTTTCCAAAATGGTTTAACAGTCTACATTCCCAGTAGTTTTATTTAAGCAAGTATTTTTCATGCTACTCTTTAACAGCACTGAATATTTATTGATACTGCTCACTTTTGCTTACCTAATTAATTTTATTCTTTTGCTTTTATAAAGTGGTATACTATTTTCCCTAACTAGGAAGGTTGGTATATTTTTAAATATTTAACCACCTTTATTAGTCTCTAGTGGTAATTGCACTGGAACCTTATACAAAGGGGTAGAAAAATTTTCACCCTTTCCTTGACAAGGAACAACTCTATACCTCTTTGTACAATTTTTCCAGTCAGTCCTTACCACACCTTGTGTAGGGAGCTGTTTTATCTAGATAGCCTACAGAAAAGGAATTTATAAGGTCATTAAACCTAGGTGTGAATTGCTAATGAATCTTTAATGTATTTCTATTTGCATTTCAACAGTGAATAATCCACATAAATGAAATACAAGTGAAAGCATTGTCTGTGAGGAAGCATCAGTGTAGTGAATGTGAGGAGAGAATGAGTGATACAGAAGAAGCAATATAAGTCTACATTAAAAACAAACCAATAAATAGGAGAGAAGTTTTAGCCATGGGGAATTCAACATCTAGTTGCCCTCAATATGCTTGTGTTCATTAGAAAATAATAAATCACTCAAAATGATAATTATGGTTCCTTTGTAAGGAAACAAATTAATACTACTTCTAACAATATAAAATTTATTTCAGTTTTTTCTTAACTTTATATATATAAAATATATATATATACTTTATATATATAAAATATATATATATATTAACTATATATATATATAGTGATATCGATCAATCTTTTATTGTTAGACCAAGTGAGATAAACATTCATTTAGAAGGCCTTAAATGGATGATGGATGGACAGATAGAGAAACAGATGGATGACTGGTATCAGGGTCCCACTTATCTGAGAATGGCAATGTGAAAAGAAAAAAGAGTTATTCTCAAGGCTGAATATTTCTTCACTTTCTGTATCTAACATGTCACCAAGTTTTATTATCTTCTATGTTCTTAACATCTTACAAAACTTTTTCTCTTGTGCAATTTGATCTTCTCTCACTGGGATATTGCTAATAATGTCTTAATGTTACTCCTTGACTCAAATGTTTCCGATCTATACTTTTATTTTATTAGGTCCTGGCATTTAAAAGGGTGGCCAGAAGACCATCTACAGCAAAACCACTTGGGTGCTTATTTTTTAATATTGTAGATTTTGGGCTATTCCACATAAGTGACAAATCGTAATTCTCTGAGGAAAAGTCCAGAAAACTACATTCTTAAGAATTTTTCCAGGTAACCTTTATATAAACTAAATTTTGAGAGGTAAAATTTTAGAGTTTTGTAAGCCATATTAAATAGCTTGCCATTCCCTACATTTACTATTCCATGCCTTACCACCTTTAAAAATGCAATTCCACTGCCAATAATGTATTTTCTGCTTTCTTCCCATCAAATACCATTCTTTTGCATCCAATTCATCAGTTCATAACTCTAACTTCTATGATTTTACAACATTCTGTACATAGAAACATATTTTTAGTCTAGCACATGTCCAATTATATTTTATTTTTTACTGGAATAATATCTTAGATTACTTTAGGAAAACTATTGTATTTTATTTGTCTTCACTCTAATATTATGGTTCCACATTTAACCAGTTATCATCATTACTATTTTGATGACATCGACTATATATCGAGAACTTACATTTCCCAAGTTTTGTACTATAAATTTGATAGGCAATATATTTTTAATTCCCAGTAGGTATTTTATTTCCATGTTACATAAAAGTAAAATGTGACTCAAAGGGTGCAATAATATGTCCGAGCTTGAACGAATATAAAATAACCAGGATAAAAGAGCCAGGATTCAAACCCAGTCCTATCTGAATTTAAAGTCCACGCTCTTTCTAAAGTATTTCACTGCACCAATAAATGTCAGGTAAATGATTGATTGAATTATATGCTAGCTAATTCTCTAAGATTTGGCAATTAAACAATCATCAGTCATTTCTGTAAACCTAAAGGGTGTATAAAAAAATGCTTTCTCTTTCCTCAACACACACTGTTGGTAATGTTTCCCACAGAGATTAGTTAAAGAAAAAAATAAAGTACTTTATATTTTAAAGAATTATAATCTCATCCTAGATTTAAGAAGGTCTAGAAGTTTACTTGAAAATTGCCTCATCTCTGTAATCAGCAAAGGAGGATTTCATGTTTACTAGGTTTATTCATCAAGGAAAAAAAAAAACAAAGAAAAACTTAAATTAAATATTTTTAATACAAAATAAGAAAACCAATAATAGGTAAGTATAATTACTGTTTTTAGCATCTACTTGGTGCCATACTACACACTCATATCGTTTCTATCCTTACAGCACGACTGGAAATTAAATATTTGGCCCATTGTAAATACTACAGATTGGACTCTCAAAAGAACAAGCTGCCCCAAGTCACACAGCTGGAGACCGTTAGCGCCCAGTTTTGAACATAGCTCTTTATGACCTTGCAGTTCACATTTTTTTCCCCCTGAAAACCTAATGTTTGCACTCTGCTGCACTGCTGGTAAGTAATCACCATATCACCTGGCTCAACTAAAAGTCAGGCATACTTCTCACTCATTAACATTGTAATCAAATAAAACAGACAACAAAGATCATTTGGTACATCTTTAGCAACATCTGAAATCATTATTCTGCTACCATGATTGTTAGATGAGTGTTGATCAGGGCGTATGAATGACTATAATCACATTCATTTCACCCACTCAGTTAAAGTATTACTAGCCTTATCTGGAAGGAAAACAGGAAAAGTTGGACAGAAAAGAGAGTTTTTGTTTTGTTTTGTTTTAATTTTAAGGATGACACCGGTGCCTTCGCTCCTTTAATAAGCAGTAGTTGTAGCCCATGTTTTCTGTCTGGTTGGGATTATAAAATGTTCCTTTTTTTCATTCCCAGAAGCCACTCTCACATACGGATGAGGTGAGTTGAGTCCCCGATTCCATTTAAATGGAATTCTCTAAGCCCCAAATAAAGCTCCTATCCCCAAGGTGTAAATTAATTTAAATAGACTCTTTTCCTCAGACTTGGCACTTCGAAGTAAGCAAGAAAAGCCCACAAAAACTGGTTACCTGGGGATTTTGTTTCTAACTCTAATCAAGTTTGAATTATTAGAATTCCAGCACTGTGGGGGAGATAAACGTAGATTTGGGGAAGATAAATACAGTTGACTTTGTCTCTGAAAGGAAAAGTTACAGAATCTGGACAAACAGCTTCCCTATTGCAAGTCTCTTTCTGCAAAAGAGACTAATTTCTACCTCATACATCTGGTCTTGCCTCCAAAACATAATTGCCCAGGTGCTGCCATCTGGCCACACAAACTGGAGACTCTAGTCCCACCCCCCACTTTGCTTCCTCTGAAATGTGCATATTTTTAGCACATCTTTATTTCCAACTCCTTGACAAATTAAAAAATCTTTCATACCTACTATGGATTGTATCTGGGCACCACTGAAAAACCTGAAATAGAGGACTACTTCAAGCGGGGTTCTATAATTTTTAAGAGTGAAGAGAAATTAAAAAAAAAATTAGACAAGACAAATTTGAACAAAAGTGTCACTCTTCTGAGAAGCTAACATGTAGTGTGAAAAGTAGAAGTCATGGCCACTATTTGAAAATTGAAGACAAGCTACAAACTGGGATCAGATATTTGTAAAACATAAACTAGATTATTATCTAAAATATTTATTAAAACTTCTGCTAATCAATAAGAAAAAACACGACTAGAAGTGGGCAAAAAAAATGGGAAGTAATTTCACAGTGAAGAGAACTCAAATGGCACATAAATGCATGGGAAGATGCTCAACCTCATTAGTAATCAGAAAAATCCAAACTAAGAACATAAGGAGATGCCACTTTACACCCACTAGATTGGCAAAGAGTCTGAAATACCAAGTGTAGAAGATGATGCACATCCATACAGATTCAGATATTCTTGGTAGGAGTATAAATTGGAAAAATCCTTGTGGAAAGCAGTTTGGCAGCATCTTGTAGAGCTGTACATCCTTATACCCAGTGGCTCGGCAGTACCACTTCTAGGAGGGTGTGCCATACACTAGAAGATACATCTAATTGCATGGTTCTTTAGCCAAGAAACATGGACACAAATGACCATAGCAGCATTATTCTTAATAGAAAAAAAAAAAGTGAAAACAACTCAAATATCCAATGATGGGGGAAATGGTTAAATAAATATGGTGTATTCACAGGATAATATATTTTAGAACTGTAAAAATGAATGAACTTTAGCTACATGCCAAAATATAGATGAGACCTAGGAACATAATATGGAGTTTTCTTGTTTGTGAACTCTCTAAAAATGGTAAGTTGTATGTTATTTTCTTGTACTTGCTTGGGGATGGGAGCTCTCTTTGGGGCTGAGTGAATTCCACTTCAAGGAAGTTGATGATCCAACTTATCCAGTCCATGTGTTTGGATGGCTTCTGAGCAAGGTTTCTAGCTCATTTTGATTATACATCATTCAGGTATTAGTGTGTGAGTGTGTGTGTGTGTGTGTGTGTGTGTGTGTGTGTGTGTGTACACACATATTTTTAAAAGGCAAGGGAATGATAAACACTAAATTTAAAATGATGATTATATCTAGGGAGATGTAGGGATATAGGAAAAGGGAAGATCACAGAAGTAGCTACAATTGTATCCACAATGAATTAGTTACTAAGTTGAATAGTGGTTGATGGAGATCTATTTAACTCATATTCTGTATGGTACACTTACATTTATATTTTTAATTTATCAAATATTGCTTTAAAATATGTAGCCAAGGAAGAAGAGGTGGAAAAGGAGAGAAGTAAGAGGAGGAGGAGAAGGAAGAAAAGGGAGAAGGGGCAAGAGAGGGAACGGAGAGGAAGGAGGCAAGGGGAACAGCAGGAGCTATGGAGTCAGGCCTCACTTCCAATCCTGATTCTACCAGCTGGTGAATGTTTGAAGTTAGACCAGTCCTTTAGGATCTCTGAGCCTCAGCATTTTCAAGTATAAAATGAGAATTTCACTTCTGGCGCTGAGATGAGTAGGAAATGAAGTGAATGAATGTAACGATATGTTCCGTTGTTTATTTCTACTCCGCACTCCTCTTTCTCCCTGCCCACCTGCCTTCCCTACTTAGAAGGAATACAAACCTAAGGGTGGTGAGGGGGAAGAGGGAGGGGAGATGGTGGAACTAATCACTGTTTTCTTCCTGTCAGTCATTTCTGCAGGCAGGACAGTACCATGACGGAAAAGCAGGCGATGTCTCCCAGAGTGGTCTTCCAGCTCCCAGCTCCCTTAGGACCAGTGACCCTAGGTTCTAGAATAGAATACAATACTCCTAACATTTCTCTTCATAGTTCGGATCAAAACCTAGTGCTTTGAAAGTTACACATTCTTTTAGCAAGTCCTAATTAGGAAAATCACAATTAGGTGCAAGTATGGCTTAATCTTCCCTTGGGGAATGGGGGTTACATTCTAAAAGAGGAGTTTGTTAACTAAAATAGATCTCTAAGTGGTGTAACATGAGCTGAGGTATTTGCACACCTAGTTGCACCCAGCCCCCTACTCCTCCTTACCTAGTCTGCAATTGGGGAGAAAAACAAAACTAATCAGTGTGGCAGCTGCCAAGGACCCACACCTCACTCTAAGTCAAGCTTTAAAGCCTCAGTAAACACAATCAGTCATAAATCAGAAACCTCAAACATCAGTGGTGTGGGACTCATGCTCAAGCATACTGTCATAGTATCTAGTTGAGTTTAGCTCAGTGGTTTTCAACTGGGAAGATTTTGCCCCCAGGGGACATTAGGCAATTCTGGAGATATTTGTAGTCTTACAACTACGGAGAGGAGAGACAGTAATTACCGGCGTCTAGTGGGTGGAGTGGATGAGAATTCTTGGTAGTAACATCCTACAATGCACAGGACAGACCCAACAACAATTATCAGCCTCAAAATGTCAACAGTGCTGCTGATGAAAAATCTTGGTTTCCTCTACATGAGCCACACTGAGCTGGCTTTCATCTAACCTGAAAGTCCCAAGCTAGCTGTGTACTGTAAAGGAATTTTATGTCATGGGGCTCATAATACCTTAATGCATTATTAAACCAAAGATCCATGGATTGGCTTAAGGCAGTTTATAAAACTCACCAAATTATATGCAAGTTTTGTCCACATGTGTAATTTTAAAGCATGGGTCTGAAGTTAAAAACTTTTTGGAAGGTAAAAGATGCACATCTCCCTTAATATTTTCCCTACAAGTCAGTTAAAATATCTAAAATTCTCAACAAATCAATAAATTCCTTAAAAAAAAAAAAGCGATTTCATTTTGGAAGATGATACTCAGAACTGAGTTTAAAATACAGCCACATAACCTTTGAGTTTCAGTTTCCAAATCTAAAAGAAAAATAATTATTCAGATTTAATTACTGCTATTTAGATCACCTAGCCATAGCAGGCACTTAGTAAACAGCAGTTTTGTTGTTGTTTTATTGTATAAAATAACTTAGCTTTAGGGCTTTGACTCTAGAAGATTGTAGATGGCATAAAACATAGCTAGCCAGTAACGTTTTTAGGGCATATTTATCCATTTCATAGTTTCATCTTTTTTAAAGTTAAACCTTAAAAGCCAGCTCAGCTCACTTTCTACTCTCCTGTAGTCTGAGGCTCTTGACCTAATTATCACTGCCCTCTCCTTGCATTGTCCCTTCTTTCTGCCCTCTCAGAGGTACCAACATTTATCCATTTCATAGTTTCATCTTTTTTAAAGTTAAACCTTAAAAGCCAGCTCAGCTCACTTTCTACTCTCCTGTAGTCTGAGGCTCTTCACCTAATTATCACTGCCCTCTCCTTGCATTGTCCCTTCTTTCTGCCCTCTCAGAGGTACCAAAGCAAGAGCTGAAGACTGAACTGAGCCATAGTGAGTACAAAATGTGGAGAAAAGAAGGAACTCAGAGGAAAAAGATCTGATGTCTCTTGATCCCACCTTTGGATTGCCCAACTTACTTCTGTTACATACAGAATGTTTATTGAATTGGCCAAGAGTCACTTGAAAAAAAGGTGTTGTTATAATCTAGAATGTCAAGGAAAAGGTTACTGAGGTTTTCATTCATTCATTCATATATTAAGTCTTTTTTTTTTTTCATTCAACAAATATTTGTTGAGTGCCTCCAACATAAGCCAGGAATTCTGCTAACCACTAATACACACGAAACAAAATTGACAGTGAGGGGAGATGGACATTAAATGGGTAATCCCTGCTTTATTATTACACACTTAATTGATTGCAATTATATAGGACCTATGTATTAAAAGTACAAGGGTCTCTGAGAGCATATAAAAGGGACACAATCAACTCCATCTGTTTTGACAGGTTTTCACAAGAAATTTAGCAAAAAAAAAAAAAGAGAGAGAGAAGAATGATCCTGGAAGAGAAAACTGTATCTTCAAAGACAAAGTGAGAAAAAAAAAATACAGATAAAGAAAGATAACTTACTCCGTCACACTATGTGGAAACATTTATACTACCCCATATGATTTAAAGACTTCAAAGAGTTTCTTAGCTGTTCCTTCTGATAGAATGCAAAGTAAAAAATGAGCCCTTCAATTCTCCATTATCAATAACTTTTTGATTGTATGAACCAACATCAGGGTTAAAAGGAAAACCATGAGTCAAAAAAAAAAAAAAAGAAAGAAAAGAAAAAAGAAAAATGTTCAAGGAGGAAATAAAAACCTTCAGTGGTGAATTGCACAAATATGTTTCTGTTTCTACTAATGGGTCATTTTCACCTGTTCCTGTGGGCCCACCTGGTCGAGGCTGGGCTGCTGCAGCTCCTGAACAATTGAATGAGCTATCATTGCAGCTTGATCACCTGGATGTGGAGGTGACCAAAGGGTCAAAGGAACAGAAGCTGGGCTATTACAGAAATAAGTAATCCTCAAACAGGAAAATCCACTCCCAGAGCATTTGTAGCCAAATGGAGACCTGCTAGGCTCAGGGAATCACCAGCTGGGTTTCTATTTGAAATGTGTAATCATCAGATGCACTCAAAGCCAAACCCCACATGGAAACATTGTGGCTGGCCATATGTTTGGGACACCTTTGGTGTTTACTTATGCCCCAGGACTGTGAAGCAGAAGATCCATGAGAGAGATCGAGAGAGAATGCATAGATATTGGAAGAGAGCCTCTTTTGTTTGTATATATGTGATCAAAGCTGGAAGCTTTTTGACAGTGAGCTACTGTGCTGAACACAGAAAAACTAAGCCTTTTAAAGTAAGCCCATTCAGGTTTCACAGCACATCTTTAGGAATCAGTCTGTTCTTAAGGAATTGTGTGGCATTGTTTTATATTTTACTTTTCCTATCCAGCTTAGATTTAAAAAAAAAAAAAACCATAAAAAGACCTTTATGTAATCATGACAAAAACTGACACAATCACTTTGGATTTGAGAGGATTGATTACAAGCATTTCTGAGAACACAGATATTCCCTTTCTTTTCTGTTTAAAAAGACATTGAGGTAAACAGAACACTAAATATGTTTCCTGGACACAAGAAAAGTCTGATGAAAGCCATTTCTCATTTTATTTCCATGCTGTGAATGCATATTCAGACTATTCAAACTACCGCAGCAGTCTGGTTCTCAAGTTAAACCACCAACCACCAGTCCATAGGGGTGAAAAAAAAACTATTTTTATGCACTGTGACATTTTTAACTTGTAAAACATTGCAAATGTAGGTGGTAGTTCTCACAGTCTGGTGTATTTTTGGAGTTTCATAATCCTTCTAGTCAAAGTTCAGGGGCTGCTTTTTTTCAACATTCTGGCATGTCGTGGCCTTTTCTCCGTAATTGTACATGTTTAAAAAATAAATCTTTTTTTTCTCACTGCTCTTCCAGGCCTCCTGTTGAAAGGCACTGGAATGGGAACTAGAACACACACATATTCATACTTGATCCTGCCCCATTCTCTTGCCTTCCTTCTTTACACTTCTCTTTTTTCTTTCCTCCTTTCTTCTCTGTCTTTTTTCTGTCTTTTCTTTTATTATCTCTTACTTTCCTCTCATGCTATTCTCTCTCACACATGTTTCTAAGAATAAACTTGAGTTTACAAACTCTGAAATTATATTTCAAATAAGTTTTTTTTCTTCCTCTTATTTATGATAATTAATGGTAAATTAAACTATATTTCTTTGGGAATTATATTTCCAAAACATGTAAGAGGTGAGTTAAACTTTGGAAATTGGTGATTATCTAAATGATGAACATGTAACTGGTGGAAATGTGACAATTGCTTTTTCTTTATAGAACCTAACGATACAAGAATTATTTATTTTCTCCGAATTAAACTATAGCATGAAGCAATTGACCAAATTCACCAATGGATGAAAGGACAGATAAAGGTATAATCACAAAATTTTACTTCTACAAACTGTAGGCTATGTGGTTCAGATAGTTCTAATATAACTATCAGAAGACGAATACCCAATATTTGCTTGAATGGTATTAGTGACTTCCCAAAGTAACTTTGTTGTCGGGTATAGTCAGTTGATAGAAAGTTCTTTCTTATATTAAAACCTTTTGCTCACTTTCCTTTTGCTAACCTCTATCAGTCCCAATTCTGCCTTCTATAGGGTAACACATGTCAGCGTGGACTCTGTCCTTACCCCGAATACATACCTCCAGTTCTTACTCTCAGATCTGGCATGTTTCACTTCACTACTTTCTCATCTATTATGTTTGCATGACCCTCTACTATTGGGGTAGCCCTCTTTTGAAAGTGTTCTAGTTTATCAATATTCTACTTTATTGCTATATGAACATCAGTAGATTGCTCCAGGCACACCTACGATTTCACATCTGTTTTGTTTTGTTTTTAAGTATTGATCAATATTTATTCAGTGAGACAGGGAGAAGCTTATTAGCAATTAATACAAATTATGTATTTTTTTCTTGATATTTGGAAATAATATATGTCAATTTTCCCCTTGTCCTCTTCACTGGGCTTTCCCTAAAAAGCCTTCATATACCAAAGAGCAGTGTGGAATTTCCCAAAGGTGTATTGGTTAGAATGAAAGAGAAAGTATAAGCTGAACATACCACAACAATTTCCTTTCCAAAATCCCAATTAAAGTTTTCTCTTGGCCTTGATACCAATTCTCTTCTCTCTTTCCTCTATTACTCAGCCTTCTTGACTATTGCCTCATCTTTTTTCTACCTCTAATTTTTCATTCCCACCCCCTACCTCCCAAATCTGTCTCCATTTTTTAGTCAAAACAATTTAATTCTGTCTTGCTTCAATTTCCAACACCCTGTACCCCCGTCCACTACTGTTTTTAAGACTGCCAGAAACCATTAGGATAAACATGATGATTTTGTGTGTGAATGCTTAGCAAACAAAAGACCCTATAGTTAGCATAACTCGCCAGTTTTAGAAAGCAACAGAAGGTTATAAATTACATTTTTTGTTCTGTCACATATTCAGATTCAAAATAAAAGATTTCTTACATGCTCTGGAGCTGGATCACTTTCCTTTTTGACAGTTATGTTAGCAGTTGCTGTGCAAACCAGAGTTAACTAGAAGCATATTTCTGACTATTTCCAAAGAATGGATTTTTTAACACCTTTCATAGACTGGCTATCCAGGAAGTTGCCAGTCTGGTATATCTTGGTGTCAGCAGTGACAACATAAAACAATTAAGGCGATGTAATCTGAACAGTAAAGGAAACAATGGTATTTTATACTCAACAATTGGCCATGATATTTTAATGATTAAAAATAGTTGTTGGATTAGTTTTATCCCTTGGCAGCTCACTTGATTTTTTTGTGTGTCAATTGCTAATACAATTAGGCACTCTGAGACTAATTTTTTAAACTCAAGTACCCAATTATTTAAGTCTATGCTTATTCTGTTTCCCCTTGGTTTGGGACTTAAAGTCACCTATAGATATTACATTTAATATCAGTTCAAAAACATTAAATGTAGTTGTTCTCTTTCCCAGCTTTAGGTCATCACAACTTTAGCAAGGAGATTTCAGTGTCCTTATATAAGCAACTGATATTCTTTTAATGTTCACCAAGAAAAGACAAAGCATCATCTGTCACAACATTAAGACCACTGCCCAGTGTTATACCCATCTACCAAAAGAGAATCCAGCTATTCAAAAGTATTGAAAATGATACTTGCAGATATTAGATGTAAAACTTTCATTTTTTTATTTGTAAAATCTGAACATTGAACTTGTGATTTAAATTTATTTAAATCATAAATTTATCTACTGCATTAAAATTCTGTATTGAGTAGACATGCTATTCTTTAGCTTAAAATCCTCAAGAAAAGGAAGGAAATGACAATAAACTAAGAAAAGCTTTTCTGCCAAGTATAGTTTTTACCATTTCAAAGACTCTGAACAAGTGGAAAATGAAACCGACAATCTTGAAAATGATACAGGTAACTCAGCATCAGAATTTTTACATATACATCACGACAGTAACAAAGATTGGGACATACTAGAAATGGTTTCTTTGAAGCCAAACTTATAGTTCACCATCCTTTCAGGCCAAAAAATTAGAAAGTTTTTTCCGAAAAATTTCTCAATGTTGTCAAACAAGAGATGGGATTATTTGAAGATAAAGAAGTCACAAGAAAATATTTAGAATTAGCTCATAAATATGTCCTCACATTCTCCAAGCTAGTATAGATTTAGAAAGAGCTTCTCAGCAGCATGAAAACATTTGCACAATAGTACACTTGGGACTCAGTGATAACACTAATCATGCACTTTGTGAGTATTGAAAGACCCCTTTAAAATAAAGTTAAATAATACCTTTTGTTTTCAATTTTAACAGTTAATTAAATTTAGCCTGTTTTTATGAAGTTTTAATTTGTTTTTAATAATATTTTCATTTCTATTAATTTTATCTATTAATACCGTTTTAAAGAACACATCATTTAATAACTATTGTTTTACTTTATATTTTAATTCTCACATTTTATACTGAAAATGTATTAAATGTTTTTCAATATTTTTAAATAAACGTTAAGCACCTTTTTTGGTATTGTGTAAAATAAATACCAGATTACTAGTATTGCTATTTTGTTTCACCCTTGTAATCGTTAGAATATGTATCATTTTTGTATTTTCTAGCAGCTTCCTGTCCACTGAAATATGTTACCATTCAAATTATACACTATTATCATTAACTTCAATATTAATGCTGCAAAAAAATTGTTAAATGCTTGGAAACTTTGTTCACATTTTTTTGATTTTGCAAATTAGTAACCTTACGACAAATGTTAAATTATGATTTATTGGTTCCTAGTTGTCACTATATTATTTTTTAATTCTTATAAACTGTCTGCAGTAATCAATTTTACATGAAAAATTATGCTCAACCTCACAAAAATGTGAAATGCCATTTTTAATTCATTAGTTTGACAAATCTTTAATATGTGTATTATCTGCTGTTGGCCACCATAGATTGGAATGTCACCATCTCTTTTGATTCTGTTTTGCATTACCCATTACAATTTAAATGTGTGTAATCTTTCACCTAGCAAGATGATTTCTAGGAATCTATCAGAAATACTAAATCATGTTTTCTAGGACATATATATAAGACAAATTCTTGCAGTATCATTGGGAACAATTTTCTAAACCATCTTAATCCAGGCTATGGAATGGCCTTTAGTCATACACAGGAACGAGGGGAATGCACAGAGGCATCTTAAGTAGTATGGACAGTATGACCTGACACAATCTTCACAGCACCAATTTCTACCTTGTAGCATTTTGTTTATTTATCTCCAGATATATTCTGAGGAGTGGAAAATCTAAAAGAAGTACCGCATCTTCAGTTGGAATATCATGCAAGTACTCCTGGGAGCTAAGAAGTCTACAGAGGGGTTGCTGCTACTGCCCTTTAACTATCAAAGGCAAAACTATACCTTCTTTACCCATTCCACTTTCTGCCTCATTTGCCTTTCTCCAAGGTGAAGACACACTAGATCCCCAATAATATTTAAATAACTCCTGAGTGTTTTTTTGACCCTGAGATTACATGTTCATTGTTGTTGGGAAAATAGAATAGTTTGGCCAGAGCCCTCACCTCGGGTCCAGTTGGGTGAGGTTCAGCATCCTTTGTAAGCAAATTGTGTGTGTGTGTGTGTGTGTGTGTGTGTGTGTGTGTGTGTGTGTGTGTAGTTAGTGTGCATGCACACCAGTGTATCTTTTCAGTTTTGTTGCTATTCTTGTGTTCTAATAAGAAAGAGGAGACAGAGAGAAGAGGTAGAGAGAGAGAGAAAGAGAGACAGTAGAGAGAGTAGTTGGTGAAGCAGGCGCGTGGGCATAGGACTTGGGCATCCACCTGGCATGGCCATGCTTTTCCAAATTTACAGCTTCCAAGGAACTGTTGGCTTTTTACCTAGCTCATAGACCTGCATGAAGGGGTCTGGTGACCCAGCCTGGTGTGTGTGTGGTCTGGGGACCCAGCCTGACATGTGAAGGGTTTGTGACCCAGTCCATGAATGGGCTTGAGGGGTCTGGGAGCTCCAGACGCAGCCCTAGCTCAACAATTGGCCCAGTTGGTGCAGGATTACCAGCAGGTAAAAGAACCCAACAACTGGCGTGGTTGCCCAGCTTTACAATTGGCCTCACGAACAGGACTAAGAGCTGGACAATTAGTGCCGTGAGGATTTCAGGCCTTAGCCTAGCCAGACAATTGTCATGTTACTTCTGTTACTTTACATATCATAGAGTTAGGTACCAATATCGCCGTCAAGACTCTTATTAAAGAAAGAGAGGGATAGAACAGTAATGATTTTGTGATTCAAGAGAACAAACTGGAAGAAAGGATTTTTTAAACAGCTGGATGGCTGAATTTGTACTACATGCCAGCCATCCTTTTCACCATCCTCCATGGGCATTTAGATTCATAAACTCTGCTTTACATAGGATGTTCCCTTCTTTCTTTTTCTGATGCCTATCCAGAAAAATATTCAAATTCTGAGGCTCATTTTTCCTTTCTAGTATTCTGCAAATTTTACAGCCCTTGGAAAGTGTTCTGTTCTTAATAAATTACATTGTATAATGTCCAACTTAGGACTATTCTTCCAGGAAAAGATGAAAACAAAATAGAAACTCTACCTTATGTCTAATGATAACATCACTCCTGCCCTAACAAGACAACCTCTTCTTTCCTTGTGTTTCTCTATGTAGTTTTTCAAAGATCTTTTTATCCTTGGAGTCTCCTGTGAGCATCCAATAATGCAGAAATCTATTGTTTTGATCACATTTATTATACGGTATCTGTTCTCTATGTAGTTTTTCAAAGATCTTTTTATCCTTGGAGTTTCCTGTGAGCATCCAATAATGCAGAAATCTATTGTTTTGATCACATTTATTATACGGTATCTTGCAGACATCATCACCTTTCCATCACATCACAATCCCAATTCTAACTCTTCTCTAGCTATCTCAAAAATAAAGAAATAAATCATCTTCTCATCCTTTTTTTTTTAAAGTCATGTTATTTAAAACACCGTATCTGGCCTAAATGGAAGAGGAAATACCTTCTATGTCTCTTTGGTATACTAATAGTTCTTTAAGTTTGAGATGAAAAGAATTTGCATTTATTTTTACAAGCTTGCTCTTTTAAAATTATTTAATGGACCAACTGAAATAATGGCCATGGAGTCTGGGGGACTTGTGTTCTGGCTGATGTATTCATTGACAATGTTGAGAGTTCTGGAATGCCTCAGGGAAATAAATACTTTCAAAACAGCCCCTCTTTAATATCTGTTTCAAGGGAAAGAGGGACACTGGTGATGCTGAGACGAGATTTTTATTTCCATAATTTAGTTTGAGTGTCTCAAAGCACAGTTGGTTTGATCTATCTTCTTACGTTCTGGACCACAGGTGTTTCCCATTAAGACAAGCAAGCTGACTTTAACAGAATCCAGCAGAGCAGTGGGCACAGAAGGCCTTCTGTGAACTGCCAATAATTATTTGTCCTGGCTTTGTTTCTGGAGATTCTACCTAAATTGGTTCAAAAGCTGATAATCTGTTTCATCCTTAAAGATTAACCCCTTAAAAAAATGAGTGTGATTTCATGTAATTGGACTGAATAAAAGAGCTTTCTTAATATCGTTGTTAAATTAGAGAACAATTTTTAAAGTGTGATAAAAGGAGGCTTCGGAAGAGCACTCAATCTGTGGCACTGCTAATAAAATAGCTTCATCAATTCTCTCAGTCTTTCAGCAGACAATGGGATGAGTAATAAATCTATACTGGCTAGTATCTAAATGCTCATATTATAAAACATACTGACTGACGAGTCTGCTCTGGAATATGAATTTAAACTTAAGACATCATTTACAAACGTATTCTAATTTGCAGTCCTCTGAACCAAGATGCACTTTTTAAAACTTGCTTCTCAAAAATGCAGTGGTCCTGACCACTTTAGGACCATAGTCTTCCCAACGAATGAATAGATGGACACATGTCAACACCCATCATGGGTATGGTAGACCAGTGGGATTACAATACAAATTATTTTATTATAGCCCACTTCCCCCTCCCTTCATTTAAATTTCATTGCTTGGCTTCTCTTTAAATAAAACTGATCTTTAAAGAAAAGCTGTGTTATTTGTTGTCTCAGAAGAAAGAGCATATCTTACATATGCAACCTGGCTGGTTTAACTTACTGGAGTAGCAATTTTAAGATAGTCATTTTGAAGGTTAGCTAATGGAAGAGTCTCAAGATGACTTATCAGAAATCTATAATCTCTTATACTATTCTTAGAGATAAAATAGATTTTGGATTGTATGACAATTGATAGATAGTTCTGATGATAAAATTATTGGCTTTTCTACATTATATTAACATTATTCCTTATTTTTACTTTTTGCTAATAAATTTATACTAAGATATATGACCACTATGAATGCAATGGTACAAATTTAGTTCAAAAGCACATGTTTTAATCCAAGAAAATTAATATCTTTTTCATAAGAATTAAAAAGATAAAACCTAATTTAGAATCCAAACTAAAAAGAAAGCATGCTATGTTTAATTCAGCTGTTATTCATTTTGTAATATATAGTTCACAAACACGCCTAAAGGGCCACTGGACATCAGTATAGGTAGAAAGATAGGAGGGAAAAAGTACATAAAGATTTTAAATTAGTTTATTTTTCGGGTCCAGTAAAACTTCCTGGAGGCTTAGAATTAGCAAGGTTATCTCAGAACTACTGCAGAGATTCTTTGAAAACTCATGGAGAATGTGAGCAATATTAAAAAGCAATACAGGAAGGTAGATGTCCAATTTCCCAAATCAAGGAGAAAATGGAGGATTCTTGAAATTATGGGCAACTATACTTATTATGTTTCTGTGGAAAAATAATGTGATGCAGTCATTAAGCAAATGGTTTGTGTATGCTAAGAATATAAAGAGGTCATTAATAAAAATGAGGGATGTCCAGAGGAATAGGTCAAACTAAGTTAATGCAATTTTTTTTGACAGGGTTACTAGGAGGTAGTCCAGTGAGTACTGGAGAATAGTTATTTTTCTTTCAAGAAATCTGTAATTTCTAATATTATTCTTAGTGATAAGATAGATTTTGTATTCTATGACAAATGCTACCAATGACTTTAACATCTAACCCCACTGTCTTTCTTTCTTGATTCTATACTTATAATGCATGACTTCAGATTCTCTTGGGTTCATATGTCTTTCCTTCCAGCTGTGGCTGCAATGACCAGCTCTGCATGGGCTTGCCCCAGCTTCACATATACACATGCCCCCTTTGGTCTGTAGCACGTACACCTGTCTTCCACACTGAAATTTTTCTGTAGACTCCATCATGTGAGACACTGCAAAGACTCATTTGTTACTCCTACAGGCACAATCCAGAATTACAAGGGGATTAACTTGTATGAGGCAAATCACTGACAACTTGGCTATCAGAGCCAATAGACAAAGGTTCACAAGATCGTCCTGAGATATATTTTATACAGTATCTCACGCTCTTTCACAAAATTGAGGAATTATTCACCCAAAGCATAGCCAACTTGACTACACATCCTCATATTCGTTTTCTTTCCTTCTCTGCTTCATGGCCCTTTCTTCCCCCAAAACTTTTCTAGTCCTCACTTTTTTTTCTTTTGTGTTCTGGTTTGATCACTTGAATTTTACTCAGCATCTGAGTCTTTCTTCTCAGCTTATAAACATGTCCAAATTCCTTTCACTCAAAAGAAAAAATGCAAAGTAAAAAGTAACATGTTATGATAGTATATTCCCATCTCATTATTGTCCTCTTCACTTCCTATCAAGAATCTCGACAGAGGAGTCTATGTTTAAGTTCTCATACCTTCACTTTCTACCTACTCATCAAACAACAACAATCTAACTCTGACCCCAACACATTTCTAAAACGCTTTCTGCTAACACCATCAAGGACATCTAATTGCTAAGTAAAATAGACACTTTCAAGTTGTCTTACTTGACTTTATGCTTCTTTGGCAATGTTGAGCCATGTTCTTAAAACTGTCTTTGTTTTAGGCTTCTCTGACATCACATTCTCCTTATTGTTTTTGATGTTTTTAATATCTCTGACTGTTTCTTTGCAGGTCCTGTATTGTATTCCTTATCTGTCTGCTTGTATAGTACTATTACCCTCAAACTTGCACAGCTTTTCCTCTTCTAAAATGGCAATGCCTTTCACATTCCTAGTTGGAGAAAAGGTCTATCTGATCTTTTTATGCACCCAACGCTCTCTATTTCTCTCTTTAGAACTGACTTCCTGGAAGAATTTTGGCTTTATTCCTCTCTCTGGATGACCCACAGTTAAGGCAAGTTTAGTGTGTTCAAAAGTGCCCCCTGATTTCCCCACTGTTCACTCATAAAACTCTTCTCCACCCATCCTTTTCCAGCACGATTGTTTGCCTACCATAAAATAAATCAACCCCTTCCGAATTATTGGAATCTTTGTTAACTGTTATTTTTCTTTCACCATCAAACTAATTAAATATAAAGATCTACAGATTTATCTTCTAAATAGTTTTTGACTACATCTCCATTGTCACTTCCCTGATACTGTCTCTACTCTTACTCTGTGTACATTATCACAATACATTCTGTAGGAGACAAGTTAATTACATGAACCATACCCATCTTTTTTTTTTTTTAAGGTAAACTGTTCTTATAAAGGGTAAGGGGACAGCTCTGTGTAGTGTTATATATGACCCTGTTTCCTCTGGCTACAATTGATTGGATTTTGTGGGAATGTACAATCTCAGGTGAAAAAAAACACATGAGGGGGTCTTATGTGAAAAGCTATGATCAAACCGGGTCCTGCAGATTACCATTGCAAAGCAATTGGAGAATATGAAGAGAATCAGCCAGTAAGCTATAGGATCAGAAACTAAAATACTATAAATGCAGGAAAAACCTAAGAGGACATGATTAATTATTACCAAGCTGAAGTTTTGAGTAGGCAAATGTTACAAGAATGGAGAAATCACAAAGCAGAGGATAAAGAAGGTGATAAAACTCTGGAGACAAATTAGACATACTGAGATGTATATTGAAAAAAACACTGTGGAAATTTGAGCTACATTACGATGAAGCATTTCAGTGAATCCCTGGGAACTCTTGACACTGAAGTCTATCACAGTACCTATCATAACTCCTGTTCTTATGTATGCACCCACGTAATAATCCCCCATCGTTTAAACTAGACTTTTTTTCTTACAAGCAAATAACTCTAACCAGAGTACATTCTTCGTTGGTCTACCACTCTCTAGTCTCCCATTCTCAATATCCAGCATTAATACTGTTTTATTAAGTGATACATACAAGGGTACTTCAAAAGTTTATGGAAAGATTCTTATTATATTTTCAATTCTGTTTTTCCATGAACTTTTTGAAGTACCCTTGTATACGTAAAATGATATAAGTTGCTCCCCTCTTCTTCCCTTTCCGCATTACTGTTTTATTAAGTGATACATACAAGGGTACTTCAAAAGTTTATGGAAAGATTCTTATTATATTTTCAATTCTGTTTTTCCATGAACTTATTGAAGTACCCTTGTATACGTAAAATGATATAAGTTGCTCCCCTCTTCTTCCCTTTCCGCATCAACCACAAGACAAAATCTAGGTTCTTAACATGGCATGCAGGGCCTTCTGACATCCAACCTCTCCTTGGTTATTCAGACTCTTGGTACCCCTCTCTACTCTTCTCTTCATAATTTATATTCAAGTAATACCACATTACAAATAATTTCCTAAATCCAAAATACTCTTTCTCTGCAATGGACTTTTGTTCCTCTTGTTCCTTATTTCTAGATTGCTTAATTCCTTTTTCTCCCAAACTATTTTACTCATGTTTCAAAACACAGTTCATGTGTAACTGAATTTAGCTCTTCCTTACCATCCTGTATATAAGTATTTTGTAATGGACATCACATTGAATTTAAATTAGCAAGCTTCTCCCATCTTTGTCTCCCATCACTGGAATGTAAACTAGTGATCTATCTTTTTTATCTCCAGAGAAAAGCATAAAACATGACATGTGTGAAAAAATCAATCAGTAAATCTTTCTTCCCACAAGCTATGTACAGTAAAGTATATACAAAGGTAAAGAAGTGGCTTCTTTGGTACCAACTTAAAAGAGGTCTCTAGTGGACTGCCACCAGACAAAGTACTCATTCCTGAGTCTGCTTAACATATTAATCATTTAATATCAGCAATTTCTAATGTACATATGCTAGGCCTCAACTTCTAGTAAACTCGTCAGGAGCACTCCTATGTGTAGATCCCTACCCTTAGTGTAGATGAAAACAAACTTTTCTAATCTTATAACCCACTGCCTTCCTTTGTATTCTGACATTTCCACCCCTGCTAGACTGCACCCTATTCTTCTTTTGGTTTTATAAGTTTTCTTTGTCTTGAGTGTCCTTCTTACTTATCAAAATCTTGTTGACTGTTAAAACACTCATCAACAAAGGCTTGGTGCTGAAGATTATTCATGAGTTTTGTAATTGGATAGCACTGTTTTAATCCCAGATTCACCATCTAACAACTACATAATTACAAGCAAGCAATTTAATTCTCTGGGTCTTATTTTTTCATATTTGTAAAAATGGGAATAATAAGACCTCTTTCAAAAGTTTTTTGGTGAGAATTAAATGAGATAATACATGTCAAAAACATTCAAAAATTTGCCTTTTTCCTTTCCTCTTGTGAATTTTCACAACACTTATAACACTTGCCATATATTGCATTTCCATCTATGTTTTATGAGTTCTTACATGTGTAACTTAAATACTCTATTAATGAATACTTTGGGGAATGAGATGAGGAGAGGAGAGATAATTTATCAGTCTTTATTTCCTTAAAGTATTTCACACAGCACATTCAGTCATACAAACTAAAAATAAAAATACAAAATATGTAGTTAAAGACTCAGAGTGCTTATTTATAATAATATATTTATAATATCTTTATAATAAATAATAGTATTAATAATAGTATTTATAAGCAAATTTATTGCACATATTTAATATAATAAATATTTAATGTAAATAAATATTACTAAATAATACATAATAATGATAGATAAATATTAAGTAGTAATATTTAATAATATTTGCAATAAATATATAATATATTTATAATGAATTTATAAATAATATGAAGATGGAAGAAAGAGCTGTAAGTCATATGACAGAATGAAGATTCAAAATACCTCAATGGGTTGAAATTAGAGTTCAAAATTTCATGCATAAATTAGTCCTGAATTTTTACCAGTGTTGTCAGCAACTTAGAGGAGAAATATTTTGAAGTATTTCATTTATTTTTACCTTAGAATTGTCCAATTATGCATCAAGTTGATGAAACAACTAATATGAAATAGCTTAAATTAATTGAATGATATAGGCATACAATGAATAATAAATATTCAGTGTACTTTATCTTATTCATGTTATAACTGGAGCAGGTTGTTCTGTTCTGGAAGCCTCCAAACAGAACCAGAGAAATTCCAAAGAAGGGTAATTTATATAGGCATAAAATGAATAATACATATTCAGTGTACTTTATCTTATTCATATTATATCTGGAGCAAGTTGTTCTGTTTTGGAAGCCTCCAAACAGAACCAGAGAATTTCCAAAGAAGGGTAGCCAGAATCACAAAGGCTCTGTAAATGTACGTCTTCTAACGTTTGGCTAAAGAAACTGGGTTGTTTAGTTTGAGCAGTCAAAGATGTAGAGAACATGACATCTGACTGCAAATATTTGAATGATTGTCATTTGAAAGATACTAGACTTCATTTTTGAGATTCACATGATAGAATTATACCAGAAGATACACATGATAGAATTATACCAGAAGATACAGAGGCAGACATGTACTCTATATAAAAAAGGAACTTTAAAACTGATAGAGATGACAATAAATATAACAGGCTTCCCAGAAAAAGAGCACGTTTCTATAAACTGGAATGTTGATATTACTTTAGCATCTAACAAAGGTGTTATAAGGGAGATTCTTTCTTTGAGTGAGAAATTCAATTAGACAATATCCAATGATTCCTTGAACACTAAGCTTCAATTAATCAAGACTTAAGAACTTAAAAATGTATTATGTACTCCTCTCAATTAAAATTTCAAAAATAAATATATTAGAAAAGTATTTACTAAATGTCCCTTGATGCAAATAAGGTTAACAAATTAATGTGAAGACAAGAAGGAAAAAAACCCTTGGATTTATGAAAGCAAGCATTTAAAAAAAGTATTTATAAGTTTGAAAAACAAACCAAAACAGCAGCCACATTTATGAAACATGAAAATAACTGGTTTCATATCTGTTATAGTGCTTATATGTCCATTAACCTAATTAACTCTGAAATGTAGTAATTAACTGACCCATGTAGTCACAGGCCAATGAATAAATGAACTTTTTCAGATTCAAAAAAAAGTCATTGATTTATGCTCAGCGATTTCATCCTTAGGAAGTGCATTGATACCTGAATTTTGCATGAAGTTATGTGAATTACACAATTAGGCAAGATGCATTTAGCTACAGTCAACAGAGTTCTGATTTGACTGCCAATTAGGACTGCATGTTGACTACCACTTAAGTGAAATATGATGTGGAGGGTAAAAGATTACCTCATCAAGTCTGCATCTGTCTTTTTTCCAACAGATTCAAACCTACATTCAGAGTGCAATTAAATCACAGAATACTAGACACAATGTGACCTCCATGGCAAATATCAGTGTGTATTTTCACTTCCTCGTTGACAAGCAGTACAGTTATTTTACAGAACTTCAGTTTTGCCTAGTTCCAACACTCCTACAGAATTGTGCAGAATAAAAACTGCAAGAAGCTCCAAGTTTGATGAAAGAAAGAAAGAGAGAGGGAGAGACAGAAAGGAAGGTAGAGGGAGAGGGACGGAGGGACAGAGGGATGGAGGGGGAGAGAGAGAAAGAAAGAAAGAGGGAGAGGGAGGGAGGAAAAGGAAGGTAGAGGGAGAGGGACAGAGGGACAGAGGGATGGAGGGGGAGAGAGAGAAAGAAAGAAAGAGGGAGAGGGAGGGAGGAAGGAAGGAAAGAAGGAAGGAAGGAAGGAAAGAAGGAAGGAAGGAAGGAAGAGAAAAAGAAAGAGAAAGAAAAGGAAAGAAAGAAAAGGGAAGGCTTGAGGAACAGGTGAGGTTAAAAAAGACTGAAGAGTTACTGAACTCATTTTGACATGTTTTAAATAATGGCCGGAAAATACAAGGGCACGTGCAGTGCAGTTAAATCTTTCCCACTCGTTAATAGAGGGGATACAAAGGTCACTGCTGTGCAAAGAGAATTGACTAATCCCTCCAATGCCTGGTGTATCCAGTACCTCTTTTATTTAATTTTGTGGAGGAAAGCTGGTCTGAATTAGGCCTTCAATAATTACTGCAAGAACCTGACACAAACTTTAACAAGTCCCATAATGGCCTATCTATATATTCAGGCCAATTATTACATACTGACTCAAGCAGTTGGGCAGCTGACATTGTGCTGTTCACTCAGAACCTCTTTAGAATTATTTTACATTTCACACAATGCAAAAGAAAACAGCCCTGTAAATTAGGCAAATAAGCAGAATGCCACCCATGGGAAAGAAAGCTGATTCTTAATGCTGTGTCTAAGTTGAAATGTGAGCGATTTCATCTTTGAAGCCTGAAATTGTGCTTGAAGTTGCAATTATACTCTTCCTGGCATGATAAGCTATTATGAAAAGAGATGCAATATATGTCTTTAAAAAGCACAAGGACAGCAGACAGTGTTATAAGTAATACCCAGACCCAATTCCTCTTCCAAAAATGACAGAAAAGTTATAAAGGAATAGATGCCATCTCTCTGGGAAAGTATGCAAATAAGAAAAGCAGAAGTGGGTGGTGATCAGTACAATTTCCATTCCTGCCACACTATTTTCAAAGAACCCCAAGGACGGGACTACCTGACACAATTCTTTCTCCCCAATTATGCTGAGCATTCCTAAATAAAATGTATGTATGGTATTTAATTTACTGCCCCTGGTGTAACGCCAAACCTACAATGTCTTGTTACAAGGCCACCACTATCAAATATTTCTTTCACAGCAGTAGCTAGGGCACAAATACTTCTGCCTTCTGATTTGGAGAAGACATTATTTTTTTCTTCTCTTTGCTTATTCATCACTAGAAGGTTAATGTTAAAGTGACACTTAGTTTTGCTCCTTTAGATCAAATTCTTTTCACAGCTGTTACTTAAATTTCCTATACAGATTTTATTAAAATATATGAAAATGGAATCTGTGTTAAACATGACCTGTATGTGACCTTAAGCATAATGGAAATCAAAACCATTTCCCTTCTTTTTTGTTACCAGTTTTTCATCTCCTGCTTAACTAGTTATTTCAAAATGTGTTTTTCCTTCCCTGCAAAACACATCTTTATGTCAAAAATGATGAAAATAGTGTAATGCTAAAAGAATACAGAAGCTCACTAACAGTACTTATTTATTGCTCAACACATGTTTCTCTTACTTTTGTTTTGTAAATCTTATGGATTTAAAATAAACTACTAGATGGGGATGAGAGGTTGCAGTTCTACATCTATAAATAATGCAGCTTACTAAATGCAAATGTGTCTTGTAGTCCAATGTTTCAAGGAGTATTTTTTGCAGCTCTTTGGGGAGAAAGTGGTTTTATATATTTCCTTTTGATTTTTTTTTATCTCCATGATTTAAGTTTTAAAGAAAAATATTTATAAATTGAGTCACATATGTCTGATTTGCAAAAGAAATACACTAAATACTATATTTTCAGAGAAGAGCATTGAAATCATGGTAAGGATGTGCTTGCAATTTACTTTCAGCTTGCAAGTATTAAAAAAATATATTTAGCCTCTGGGGGTAATGCAATCACTTTCATGATATTTCTACCCTAAAAACTGGTTTCTAGATTTAATCTGTGCAATCCAATCAAAACCATATATCCACATAGAGCCTTTAAAAATATGTTCTTTGGGCACCGTTTATAGAAAAATGTACTAAAAACTTGACTACATTTGAAAAAAAAAACCATGTTAGATCTGAAAAGAAAGCAACTTTGAATAATTTTCTCTGAACTTTCCAAATCACCAGTGCAGCACAGAAAAAGATTTAGTCTCTAAAACCTATCTGTTAATTTCTATGTAAGTACTTTTATTTTTGGATCAAAAAAAAAAAAAATCATTGCTGCTATTGAAGGAAAGCTTGCTACTAATTTAGTTACTAGAAGCCGCAAGGTCACTTGAAGCAGGACCATGAGAAACTTTAATAGTAAATGAAGAAAATTGAAACATGAATACAATTTTACTGAGAACTACATAACTCAAGAACAAAAATTAGGCCTTCTGATATTTGTTTCTATGAGAACATAAACTAAAAAATTGCTGACTTGGAAACTAGTCAAAATAAAATTACAATAGATTGTGGTGGGGGGTGTAGGGAAAGGAAAGAAGGAAAGTAGGAAAGAAGAAAAAGAAAAGATAAAAGAAAAGTGAAGGGAAGAAAATAAATGGAAAGGGAACAGGAAAAAAAAAGAAAGCAAAACAAGCAAAATAAAATGTTCTTTTGTTTGTTTGGTTAGTTTTTTGTTCACTGAAAATACCATATACGTTATCACAGGTAGTGATAGATATAAAAAATAATTAATTTTGAATTCTTGTGAGTGATTATTTTTGTAAAGAAAGAGGAAGAAAAAAGGTTTTTACAGGGACTAGAAATACCAAAAAAAAAAAAAAAAAAAAAAAAAAAAGAAAAATGATTGGAATTTTAACAAATTGAAAGAATTCTAAAATTCATTGTTTAAATTCAATATACCTTTCATTCATAGTGCACAATGTGGGCTGGGGGTAGAC
The DNA here is from genome assembly GCF_000696425.1 of Galeopterus variegatus. Classification (NCBI taxonomy): domain Eukaryota; kingdom Metazoa; phylum Chordata; class Mammalia; order Dermoptera; family Cynocephalidae; genus Galeopterus; species Galeopterus variegatus. The sequence goes on along the minus strand of NW_007726486.1, from coordinate 242,585 downwards.
ATGGAGATCTACTACCACTAGCTGCTCGGATTCCCTTTGATAGGCTGTGGGGAACAAGGGCAGCAGATAGCCCCACGCTGCCAGCAACTTTGGGGTCTGCTGCAGAAAACCACCTTGCAAGAAGTCCTGCCCTGCTTTCCAGGTCAACCTGCATCTGGTGACTGAGTGAAGTGAGGTGCTAAGGTCCAGTCAGTTCTGCCTGAAGGTAGACACTCTGCTTCACAAATTTCACATTATCAGCTCCCGAATTCCCCTCCAGGGAGGTAGAGAATTTGTTGATTGGCACTGTAGTTCACCTTCTTCCGCTACCTACCCCAAACTGCTTCTTCCTTCCTCCCTTCACAAATGGAACACTAATAAATATCTTGTACCCTGTTGTGCTTGGGCTCTTTTACCCGCCCATAATCCTGCCAACTGGGCCAATTGTGGCGCTGTGGCAAATGTCAGAATCCTGCTCATAGCACCAGTTGTCGAGCTAGGGCTGGGTCTGGAGCTCACAGAGCCCTGAAGCCCATTCACAGACTGGGTCACAAACCCTTCACATGCCAGGCTGGGTCCCCAGACCCCTCATACACCAGGCTGGGTCACCAGACCCCTTACACACAGGTCTATGAGCTAAATAACCAGCAAACAGGTCCTTGGAAGCCGTAGATTTTAGAGCATGGCTACGTGGGGTGGATGACCGAGGCAGATGCCAGCAAAGGTCGCAGTGCCCCACATGGGCACTAACTCCACCCCCCCCACACACACACACTGCTTGTTTACTGAACCACCCCCAACTGGCCCTGAGGCAAGGGGAGCCTGATTAAATTACTCTTTTTTCCCAACAATCCACCCCTTCACAGTCCCTTGCCATACAATCTGTGTTCAGAATCTTCTGCAATGTTCCCTTAGTAAGGATAAATGACCCTTACCTTTACATAACCCATTGTCCATTCAATATGGCTTAAGGCTTGCATTTCTGTCCTTTTAACTGTTAGCTGCATATGTCCAGTTAGTAGTCACCATTGGTGTGATCCTCCATGCGAATCCTGCAGTCATACTGATGAGCAGTTCAATGCATATTCATCAGGCCGCCACATTGATCATGCAACTCTGGTGCAGTGCCTGCAGCCAGAACACTTAACCAAGGCATCAGCTTCATCATTTCCTGGACTAGCTAAGGGGAAGTGTCCTGTGACATGGAAAAGAGTTACTTCTTTCTCATGTCCCAATTCCCATAACTCTTGCTACATGGCTTGTCCCTACAGGGGTTGGTGGCCTACCATCCACCACTGATACTTCCAAGGAGAAATCCAAAGGGTTAAACCTTTGTACACAGCCCAGCTGCCAGTACATATGGTTAATGGCCCAGGCTCATTCTTTATCATCATCCATACTGCTCTCAATTCAGCCCATTGACTGCTTTGCCCTGTGCCGTTTTCATACCACATAGTATCTGTTTAGGGCTGGACAGCAACAGCTGTCTACAATGCTGAAGTTCCCATGCTAGAGCCATCTGTATACCAAGCTTGCTGTGTGATAGGTCCCTGTCCCTCATGGAAAGGTGTAGCCTCCACCTCCACGGTTAATGGTTATGTCAAAGTTTCCTCCACAACCTCTACTGGGCCTAGCACAGTTTGCAATGCTTTGGACAGAGGACTCATTGACACGGTGCTCCTTTGTCCTATATATGCTCCCCATTTAGACAAAGTGGGAGTCTAAGCTACACCTGTTTTAGGGTTGGTCGCCCACGTGTGCAACCAACCTATTATGGGATATGTCGTCCTTACTAGGACTTTGGCAGTTCCTGTGATAGCTTCGGTGGCTATCAACACAGCTGCTAACTGCTTTTCACTTAGGGTATAATGCACTTCAGCACCCTTCCAGAGCTGAGACCAGAATCCTACAGGTGTTCGGAATTAGTCTTGTCTCTGCCACAAACCCCATCCTAACCCCTCTGGGGTTATATGTACATCTAACTCAACAGGTTTAGTGGGATTGGCCACTTGTAAAGTCTGTACTTGTTGTATTGCCCTTTTTGTAGCCCGATAAGCCTGTTCTACTTCCTTAGTCCAATCGCAGAAGGCTCCTTTCTTTGTCAATGCATATAGTAGGTGTGCCATTTGGGCCATATGGGGTACAAAAGCTGTCCAATACCCCAAAAGTCCCAAATATGTCTGTAGCTGAGCTACAGTTGTGGGTCGAGGGTATGCCTGTACCTTATCTATAATAGCTTCTACAATGACTCTCATCTTACCCAACCAAACCACTCCCAGGAATTTGACTGACAGCCCAGGTCCTTGCACTTTGGCTGTGTTTGTGGCCCACCCACATTGTTCCAAATGACTTTACAGTATTGGAGCTGCCTGGGTTAAATCTGCAAGAGAATCAGAGGTTAGTAACACATCATCAGTGTAGTGAAACATTGTAACTGTGCTGGGGCTAGTTGACTTGGCTAGGTCCCCAGCCACCAAACCATGACAGATGGTTGGGCTATGCAGATAGCCTTGGGGCAATACTTGAAAGGTTCACTGTCTTCCTTCCCAGGGGAAGGCAAACTGATCTTGGTTATCAGCTGAGATTGGAATAGAGAAAAAAGCATTTACAAGGTCCAGTACATAATGATAAGTCCCCAGCTGAGTTGTCAGCTGATCCATCAAGTCATGAAGTGAAGTCACAGCTGCATGCAAAGGAGGCACTACTTTGTCCAGTTTTCGATAATCTACAGTCACTCTCCAAGTACCATTAGGCCTTTTCATTGGCCATACTGGAGCATTAAATGGGCTATGAGCCAGATGAATAATGACAAATTTCTCTAGTTCCAATAGAGTGGCACTTATCTCTGCATGTCCTCCTGGTAGGTGATACCGCTTTACATTAACTACATGTCTTGGCTTGGGTAACAACTGTAGGCAATGTTTAGCATATCCTCATAACATAGGCTTTACTGTCTGTATTCACAGCCAAAACTCTCCAACTCTTGTGTGCAGGTGCAAACCATAAAGTACATCCATACCCAAGATATGAGTATGTATATACAAGCTATGGGGATATATGTACAGTATATACATGAGGAGGTAATCTTCCTATGCCCAATGGCAATGACACAGCTTTGACCTCAGTAGTATGTTCTCCATAGCCATCTATATGAACTGTGACCCCTGGAAATTTATCTGGATTGCCATATATAAGGCTACATTCTGTGCCTGTATCCACCAATTCCAAAACATGCTGCACATTTTTGTCCTCCACCAACATATTGTCAATTCAACATGAGGCCTCTGGTCCTCACCTGCTCCCAAAAGACGAGTACTTTGACCTGCTCCCTAATCAAAATGGAACAGTTCATCCGCCTCCTCGGGAGCAACCAAAAAGTCCTTTAAATCCACTGAGCGTACCTTGCTACCTGTTTCCCGATGTTTGGTGAAACGTTGTTCAGGGTGCAATTGTTGCCACAAGGCAAACAGGACTGCATTTGGCTGCCAGTCGATTTTCTTGCTATCAACCCCTGCTGCAAGCAAGTCAAGCCACATCAGCTTATAGCTAGTCTTGTTTGGTCCCTTTGGGATAAAATCCCGAGCATTTCTTGGGGGTTTGGTCTTAGCCACCTTTTGGACCCCTTTTGCTTGTCTGCTATCCTCTACCTCACCCAAGCTGGCTATCATCGTCATTACCTCATGTATAGGATGATCAATGTTTGGGGCCAGTATGGCCATCAGTGACCGAAAGGACGTTGACAGGCATTTTGCAGCACTATGTCACTCATGCTGCCTGTAAAATTTTCATCTTCCAGGCCACGAGTGCTCACATTAAACATGGACTGCCACATCCCAAACTCCCAAATGATTTGGGCCAACTCAGCATACATTAGCCATTTACTAACAATCACTGGCAGTTCTCCAGCATTTGTCCATACAGTTCGGGCAGCTGCATTCACCCCATCCAGCAAGAAGTGATATCCTGGCCCTTGTGCATATATCTGTGACTATTCTGCTGCCCCTGCCTCAGGGACGGGAGTGTGGTAATAGAAGCCAATTTCTCCACCTCCTCACCAGAGCACATCACTCTATCCACCCCTAGGTCCCACAACAACAATGGCCAAGCAGCCAGGGTCTCCTTATGTTTCTGCCTGAACTGTCTCCCCAACTCAACCAGTTCAACCTGGGTATATGAGACATAGGTGGTGAACGAGGTCACCTGTGGATCGCCCACTCGTTGTCCGTCCGGTCCCATAGGCTGATTGTGCCTCAATTTCTCATGCACAACAGGTCATACCTGGAGATGCACAGTTTACCCCAACTCACCACTGGGTTGGTCGTCTTCCCTGGTGTGAGAGGCAGGAGTGGCCAGTTGCTGCATGTCACCCTCCAGGATAATCATTCACACTTCCAACAACTCTGCCTTCTGCCGCAAATCTCGATCAGTTTGCAGCATGGTTAGCAGCAGCCAGGCTCCAGTCAGCAGAAAAGTGGCCACTAGGTGCCACATGCTCAAGGATAGCCACATTTCCTCCCCCTCCGAAGGGGTTTCGCATTGTAGTACCCGGTCTATGCTGTCTTGCAGTACAGTGTGCAGCAACCAGATCCCAGTCAACAGGAAAGTGGGCAGAGCATATTCAAAAGTAGCCACATTTCCTCCTTCTTCCAAGGGCTTTTGGCTCCTGTAACTGCTCAGAATCCTGTCACAAACTATGCCAACTGTCAGGCTAGGCTACTGTCAGAATCCTGCTGATATTGCCAATTGTCACGCTCTTTTACCTGCCCATAATCCTGCCAACTGGGCCAATTGTGGCAATACAGCAAATGTCGGAATCCTGCTGATAGCACCAATTGTCGAGCTAGGGCTGGGTGTGGAGTTCACAGAGCCCTCAAGCCCATTCACAGACTGAGTCGCAAACTCTTCACATGCCAGGCTGGGTCCCCAGACCCCTCACATGCCAGGCTGGGTCAACACGCAGGTCTATGAGCTAGGTATCCAGCAAACAGGTCTTTGGAAGCCGTAGGTTTTAGAGCATGGCCGTGCAGAGCAGATGATGCCTGAGGCAGACGCCAGCAAATGTCGCAGCATCAGGCATGGACACTAACTCCACCTACCCCTACACACAATTTGTAAACTGAACCATCCCCAACTGGCCCTGAGGCAGACGATTATTCTATTTTCCCAATACCCCCCAAAGTCCATTTTAGCTTCTGCTTCCAGTAAACTCAATCCATAGTAGTTATTATGCTAAGCTTTAGAAACACTAAACAATAAAAAGTATATCATGATTTTTAACATTCATGGAGTACATATTCTATTTCAGGGATTAAGCAAAACACTTCCTAGTGCTTTGCATTTTCACTTTGCACTAAATCATTTTACTCTTCATCGTCCAGTTAGGTACAATTTTAACATTCATTTTACAGATGAAGAAACTAAGGCATAGAAAATTTCATGGAGTCCATAAAGGGCAAACCTTAGAAACAGATCCTGGCAGTCTAACTCAAGAACCCATGTTATCAATTTTTCAATATGGTATAATTCTTCAAAAATAGATTAAAAGCAATTTTGCATACATGCTTTCAAACAGCCAGATAAAAATGTGGAAAATTCCGTAACTCAAATATCCCTATGTCTGATTCTATGTAGGTGGGAAGTTTGGATAAACAATATAAAATTTCACTTTTTATGGGGATGTTTACTTTGAAAAAATTCACCAAACACATATATGAATTACCATAAAATAAGCACTGTGCCAGGTATTGAGATACAGAGATGGAAAAAAAAAAATGATTGTAACCTCAAGAAAATTTTACAGTAAAAGAGGAATGCGAACCAACAATTTCAGCTAAATGAACTGGGAGATAAAATGAAGGTACAAAATGCAGCAGGTTCATAAAAGAAGGAAGAAATAGCTCTTTCTGGAGAAGTCAGAGAATGTTGATTTTATACCAGACACAGTACTTGAGACAGGACTCGAAAGTAGGATGTTGATAGAGTTTGGATGTGTTGTCCCTCCAGAGCTCATGTGGAAATCTGATCCCCAATGTGGCAGTGTTGGGAACTGTTTGAGTCATGGGGACAAATCCCTCATGAGTGGATTAATGCTCTCCTTGAGGGGTGGTAGTAGTGAGTGAATTCTCACTCTTTTAGTTCCCGTGAGAGCTGGTTGTTTATAGGACCCTGGCACCTCCCCTCCCTCTCTCTCTTTTGCTACTTCTAACCATGTGATCTGCTTGTACACACCAGTTGCCTGTCACTTTCCTCTGTGAGTAGAAGCAGACTGAGGCCCATGCCAGATGTCACTGTTCCAGAATCGTGAGCAAATAAACTTCTGTTCTTTACAAATTACCCAGTCTCAGGTGTTCTGCTATAGCAACACAAAACAGACTAATACAGATGCCATTCCTGAAAAAGGCAACAGGAAGATGGGAAGGTGTGAAAGAACATGGTAGGAGGAAAGGCATGTGAGCTGTCTGGTATGCAGGACGTTCTCTGACAATTGGGTCATATCTCTTCATTGGGAGTTACCTTGATGGCCTGACCATCTAAATTATAACTACTTCTAAAACTCTGCTTTTCTTTCTGGTTCTAGACAGACTATAGGTGATACTGGTTTCATTCTAAGTGAATTTTGTATCTTTTCTGCCTCTCCATTTAAGAAATAGCAGAATGATAATGCCACATCATCACGTACCACACTCAAACATCTAATGTGAAGAATCAAAAGAAATCAGTCCTGACCACATACCACTCTCCTCACTTCCACTCACAAACACCCAGACCATGCTAGATAATCCCACTGTGTGCTCCCACAGCATGCACAACTTCCCCACTGTGATCGCTTATCATTCTTTACTGGTCTTGCTTAACTCTAATTCTTCCCCACTAAACTGCAAAATCTACTGGGCAGAGATCATCTCTAGTGTGCTCACCATTGATGGAATCACCAGTGTTTGGAACTTAGTCAGCACTTCATAAATATGTGTTGAATGAATGAATAAAAGCACTGCTCACTATCATGTACTTATAAAATCAACAGCTACTTATGGATTACTTCCAGGCTTCCAGGCACTGTGCTAGATCCTAGGAATAGAAAGTGAATGGATAGTACTACTATCAACATGGGAGTGCAGTTGTCTTTTTCATATATTGATTTTATTTCCTTTGGGTATTTATCCAGTAATGGGCTAGCTGGGTCATAAGGTAGATCCATTTTTAGTTCTCTGAGGAACCTCCACACTGTTTTCCACAGTGGCTGTACTAATTTATATTCCCACCAGCAATGCAGGAGAGTTTCTTCTCTACATCCTTGCCAGCAATTCTTATTTTCTGTCTTGTTGATAATAACCATTCTAATTTCGGTGAGGTGATATCTCATTGCGGTTTTAATTTGCATTTCCATGACGATTAGTGACATTGAGCATTTTTTCAGGTGCCTTTCTCTACATCCTTGCCAGCAATTCTTATTTTCTGTCTTGTTGATAATAACCATTCTAATTTGGGTGAGGTGATATCTCATTGCGGTTTTAATTTGCATTTCCATGACGATTAGTGACATTGAGCATTTTTTCAGGTGCCCGTTGCCCCTTTGTATGTGTTCTCTTGAGAAATGTCTGTTCAGGTCCTTTGCTGTTTTTTAATTGGGTTATTTGTTTGTTTGTTTCTGTTGAGTTAAGTTCCTTATATATTTTGGATATTAGCCCTTGACTAATGCGTGGTTGGCAAACATTTTCTACCGTCCTGTAGGGAGAATGTGTTTGCCAACCACATTCTTCACTTTGTTGAGTGTCCCTTGCTGTGCAGAAGCTTTTTAGTTTGATATAGTCCCACTTGTGTATTTTTGCTATAGGTGTCTCTGCCTTTGCAGTCTCACTCAAAAAAGCTCTGCCCACTCCCATTTTGTGAAGCATTTCCCCTTTGTTTTCTTCTAGTAGTTTTATAATTTCAGGTCTTAAATGTAGGTCTTTGATCCATTTTGAGTTGGTTTTCATGTATGGTGAGAGGGATCTAGTTTCATTATTCTGCATGTGGATGTCCAGTTTTCCCAGCACCATTTGTTGAAGAGGCTCTCCTTTCCCCATTGTATATTTTTAGCACCTTTGTTAAAAAATTGATTGGCTGTAAGAGTGTGGGTTTATTTTGGGGCTCTATATTCTATTTCATTGGTCAGATTGTCTATTTGTATGCCAATATCATGCTATTTGGGTAGCTGTATACTGCATTTTGAAATCAAGAAGTATGATACCTCCAGTTTTGTTCTTTTTGTTCCAGATTGCTTTCAATATACAGGAATTTTTGTGGTTCCATACAAATTTTAAGATTGCTTTTTCTATTTTGGTGAAGAATGTCATTGTTTTTTTGATAGGGATTGCATTGAATGTGTAGACTGCTTTGGGTAATATGGACATTTTGATGATGTTCATTCTTCCAACCCGTGAACATGAGATTTTTTTCCATTTATTTGTGTCCTCTTCAATTTTTTTCACCAGTATTTTATAGTTATTATTGTAGAAGTCTTTCACCTTCTTCATTAAATTTACTCCTAGGTATTTCTTTTTTTTTTTGTAGGTATTGTGAATGGGATTACTTTCTTGATTTGTGGCTGGCATATAGGAAGGCTATTGATTTTTGTGTGTTGATTTTGTATCCTGACAATTTACTGAATTTGTTTATTAGTTCTAGTGATTTTTCTGTCAGGTGTTTAGGGTTTTCTATGTATAGGATCATGTTATCTGCAAATAGCGATAGTTTGACTTCCTCCTTTCTCATTTGGATGATCTTTATTGCTTTCTCTTGCCTTATCGCACAGGACAGAACTTCTAGTACTATGTTGAATAGGAGTGGGGAAAGTGGGCATCCTTGTCTTGCTCCAGATCTTGGAGGAAATGCCTCCAATTTCTGTCCATTCAGTGTTGCATTATTGGCATATAGGAAGGCTATGATTTTTGTGTGTTGATTTCATATCCTGCCACGATACTGAATTTGTATATTAGTTCTAGCAATTTTTTTGGTAGATTCTTCAGAATTTTCTATGTGTATGTTCATGCTTCAATATATAGGAATAGTTTAACTTCCTTCTTTCTGATTTAAGTATCCTTTATTGCTTTTTCTTGCCTTATTGTGCTGGCTAGAAATTTTGGTACTATGTTGAATAAGAATAAAGAAAGTGGGCATCCATGTCTTGTTTCAGAACTTAGAAGAAGAGCATCCAATTTTTTTCCATCAGTATGATATTAGCTGTGGGTTTGTAGTATATGGCCTTTATTGTGTGGAGGTACATTCTTTCTCATATAGGATGATCTTTATTGCTTTCTCTTGCCTTATCGCACAGGACAGAACTTCTAGTACTATGTTGAATAGGAGTGGGGAAAGTGGGCATCCTTGTCTTGCTCCAGATCTTGGAGGAAATGCCTCCAATTTCTGTCCATTCAGTATGATATTAGCTGTGGGTTTGTAGTATATGGCCTTTATTGTGTGGAGGTACATTCTTTCTCTTATATATATATATATAAAAGAGAAATATATATTTTTATCTATCTATCTATCTATCTATTTATTTATTTATTATTATTATCACTTTTTACATTTTAAGATACTGTTGTGGTGCAGTTGGGAGGGGGGAGAGGGATAGGGTGAGATGAAGAGGAAGAAGGGAGGGGGCCATGGTCAAGGCCCATGGCACCTCCCAGTCTGGCAGGGGAGCCCAGGGTGCTTCCAGCAGTACCCTGGTGTTTGTCGCTGGACTGAATGTGGACATCAGGGGTGCATGGCTGAGTGCTTTGGCCCCCCTCCTCTCACCCCAACTTGGGAGCCCAGGGCATTTTTGGTGGTGGCTTGATGTTCATCACTGGGCTGGCTGCAGACATCACAGGGTGTGACTGGGGCCCTTGGTCCCCCCACTGCCCTGACTCAGGAGCCCAGGGATACATTCTTTCTATACCTAATTTATTGCGTGTTTTTATCATAAGGAGGTGTTAGATTTTATCGAATGCTTTTTCTGCATCTATGGAAATGATCAGATATCTTTTTCCTTCATTCTGTTGATGTGATGTATGACAACTATAGATTTGGGCATGCCAAAACATCCTTGCACCTCTGGGATGAATCCCACCTGGCCATGGTGTATGTTCACAATAGCCAAGAGATAGAATCAACCTAAATGTCCAGCACTGGATAAATGGATTTAAAAAAAAGCTGTGGTGTATATACAAAATGGAATACTACTCAGCTATTTGAAAAATGATATCCTATCACTTGTAGCAACATGAATGGAATTGGAAACCATCATGTTAAGTGAAGTAAGTCAGACACAAAAGACAAATACTGCATAGTGTCACTCATATGTGGAATCAAAAGAAAAATGTGGTTCTCATAGAAGTAGAGAGTAGAATAATAGTTACCAGAGGTTGGGGTACGGGGTGGGCGTGGAGGAGGAGGAAAAATTATGGACTAATGGATACAAAATTATTCTACCTACCCTAACCGAATCATTGTGCAGAATAGACATGTATTGAAACAACACACTGTACCCCACAAATATGGACAAGTAAATATTAAAATATTTTAAATTAAAACAAGTGAATGAAGCAGTAATTGCCTTACAAAGTAAATAATCTAACAGATTAAACACAGGTGTAGTAGACCCCTGTTATCCATGGGGTTACGTTCCCAAATGCTCAGTGGATGCCTGAAATCATGGATAGCATAAAACCCTATATGCACTATGTTTTTTCCTATGCATACATACCCATAATGAAGTTTATTTTATCAATTAGGCACAGTAAGAGATTAATAACAATCAAGAATAATACAATAGAAAATTTTTTTCAATATATTGTAATAAAAGTTACACAAATGTGATCTCTCTCTCTCTCTCTCTCAAAATATCTTATTGTACTGTACTCACCCTTCTTCTTGTGATGATGTGAGATGATAAAATGCCCACATGAGGAGATGCAGTGAGGCGAAGAATGTAGGCAGTGTGATGTAGCATTAGGTGATGCTGACCTTCTGACCATAGGTCAGGAGGATCACTGGCTTCAGGTGACATTGTACTGTACTCACCCTTCTTCTTGTGATGATGTGAGATGATAAAATGCCCACATGAGGAAATGCAGTGAGGCGAAGAATGTAGGCAGTGTGATGTAGCATTAGGTGATGCTGACCTTCTGACCATAGGTCAGGAGGATCACTGGCTTCAGGTGACTCTGGATCATCGAGACCCGAAGATGTCACTGGTTGGATGTCAGAAGCAAATGAAGTCAATGACTAGCAGTGGGCAGCATATCCAGCGTGAAGAAACCGGGCAATGGGCTAATTCACATCCAGGGCAGGACGGAACTGGACAGCAAGAGATTTTATCACACTACTCAGAGTGGCACTTAGTTTAAAACTTATGCATCGCTTATTTTTGGAATTTTCCATTTAACATTATCAGACCACAGTTGACCACAAGTAACTGAAACCGCTGAAAGCAAAAACATAGACAAGTAAGGATTACTGTATACAACAATTATTGTTTAAATACCTGTTCGTAAGCATAAAGGACTTGGAATCTGTAGAAGGTCTGAGACGAGAGAAGAAAAGACTGAATAAAAATGTTGTAAAACAACATGATTTGTACAACAAGGAAACCTTTCCAACATGTCCAATTTAAACTTTTATAAATAAAGAAATATGCGGAAGTTTCTGTAGAGTATAATAGAAAGGGAGTAGACTTTGGAGTAGGCTAAATGATTTAAAATTCTTGTTTGCCACTGAACTGACTCTTGTTTGACACATGAACTCAGGAATATTAAATATATCAACATCAATTTCCTCATTTGTTTTATTAATCAGATTAATAATTAGCACTCCCAGAGCTCCTTATGAGAGTTACCTGAAGTTTTACATGTAATGCACTTAACATATTTCCTGGGACATAGCAGTCCTTCAACTAATGTTAATTTTCTTTGCTCATTTGCAGGCTAACCTAACTCTAGAACCCATCATGGTTAAGCACAATTTTTGTACCATAAACTATTTTCTCTCCTGTCATGTAAAATTTAAATTTTGTCTATAATGACACCTACAGTTTTAGAAGACCTTGTCGATAAGGACCCAAGTGAGTTTTGAGAAAAGTCTTCTAATTCTCTAGCTAGATTACATATGGCATATGTCGATATAAATAACAAATAACTTATTTTATTTACATTCCTCAGTAGAAGGTATTTGTATGATTATTGTTACTATTTTATTATTTCATAGTGATAACTTAGTCTCAAAAGATGAATTAAAATTTACAAATGGTATTCCACATTTTCTCTTCTCTTCATGTCTGGTAAAGTGACCACAGATCTCACTTAGTCGACTGGTTCCCTATTTCACTAATGTTTCAGTGTGAGAGTTTACAGTAAAACATACAAAATAAAAATATATAATCCATCGATGAGGGCACTCTAATCTTCAAATGCATGGGCTTGTGAGATGTGTTATTACACCATTTTATTTTCATCCATTTATTCCTTTTAACATTTATTCTTTGGGCAGGTTTCTTCTCTTGCCCATGGATAAAATTTAGGTTAAGTCCTGTGATTTTTTTGCTTATTCTTAGTTAGTGAAAACAATCTTTGTTCCATAGTTAATTTTATCTATAAATGTCATCACAGAAACTTTACATTTTTCTGAAAGAGAGGGCCTCTTCCTCCTTAACATCTTGAACCTGGTTCACACAAAGCACCTGCACTGAAGGAGGAGAGTACAATTGGCATTTTCTTCCCCAGCCCCTAACTTGCTCTTTTAAGTCTCTTACTCCATTTTCCTCACTAAGATTTTCTAACTTCTATGGGGAGGAGGAAAAAAAGTAGAAAAGGCATAAAAGTTCTCTCCTGTTAAATTAGCCATGATGCATGACCGGGGTCATGCTCTCCGCACCAGTCAGATGTTTTAATCCACCTGTTTGTCTAATGCAGAATAGTCACAGATGAGCTGAGATGTTCCCATCCCTCACAAATTCCTACCTGCAGTCCCCTTGATGCGGACAAATGTATCACTTCCTGCTCCTCACTTTGGTTCTTTCCTCAGCCCCTTACCTCTCTTACTCTGTGATGGTGGAATCCTAGGCAGACCCCTGGATAGGACTGAAGATGGCCCACATGGCTGTCTTTTACATCTGTGCTCACACAGCCTGAATCTGGTCCGTGGGAAGTCTTACACTTCAGTTACCGTCTGTGGGCTGCACGTTGCCCAGAGAGAGCACCTCTCTGTTGTTCTGCTTTTCTTTAGATATCTCAGGCATTCACAGTTGGCAAGTACATTATGTCTCGCAAACTCCAAGATACACATTTCAAACTGAAAGTATTTCAATTGAACATTTTTCCCCCAGTGTTTTTGAGGGTTGAGACCAAACACCCCACACCCCCAAAAATTTCCAATTTGGGGAAGTGGAATGGAACTTAACAGCATAGCTTTTTTCAAAAATCCCCTTGTTATCTCCACTTTTGATATTTTCATACTTGCAAAGTGGCTGAGAATGTTTAGGTTTACAAAATTGGTTTCCATAATTTCTTTTGCAAATCCTTCATGGTGGTCTCATAACTCAGCTTATAATGTGGCGCCTATTGTCTCGAGTTGTCAGCTGAAACTGATACTAAAATATTTCCATTATTCTGTCACATGAGTTTTTCAAAAAGTTAAATTTATTTAATAAAAAAATTCTCTTTATTTTAAGATTATATCTTTCTTACCTTTTTGTGGTATAAAAAATTTTCCTTTTTTTGTGAAATTCTAGTAATAGTGTATTGTGGTTTTTATAACATGCTTCCTTGATAAAATAAAGATTTGACCACTGACTATCTTGGTCCTTTACTTGATTTTTAATTTACGGGTTGATTTACAAATATCTTGAAAATATTACTCTTATCTGGCACCTTCATTTTTAAAAAGTAAGGAAAGTAAAAACGTGAAGTGGTGAAATGAAATTCCCAAGCAACCTTAACAATGACATATTCAGGACTAGCACGAGAAACACAGTTGTCCTGACTCCCAATTCAATGCTCTTACCACTACTGACACTCATTTGCTCAAAAAAAAAAGTCTAAAATAAGTATAAAGAGTTTAATTACAAAAGAGAAAGTCTGAAAATGCTGCGGATAAAAGCTAACACTTTATCGTTCTTAAAGTGTCTCAAGCACAGAGCACTTGCCTCAGATTAAATCATTATTATCCACCACAGCTCTATGAGATAAGAATTTCCCCACTGTACAAGTAAGAAAACTGAGGCACAGAATGAGTTTGTAGCTGACGCATGGCCATAAAATTAGAGTTCCTCTTAACCACTATAATTTACAACAAACTTCTGATGGAGAGTTGGCTATACCTAATCTGGAAGTCATTTCCACATGTTAAAATAAAACTATATAAAGTTATCATCATTAGGTCATAGAAATATGGAATAGAAAAAGCAAAGGAAAATACTAATCCTGATCACAACTTCAATTCACTAACGAAATATAATTTATTACAGGAAAACGAGCATAGAGGAATCAGAAAAATATCAACAGACTACAAATGAAAATAGTCTACAGATAAAACTATTGTCATAATTCTGTATTTCCACATTCTTTTCCTATAATCCCTATATATTTTTTAAGCATACCATGTGTTAAACAGACTATGTAGGATTTGAGAGTCAGATGATATTTTCATAAAAGACTTCATATTTCAGAAGTTCATTACAATCTACTTACAGTTTGTATTGAGATTCCAAGTTCTAAAAATACATGCTTTTGAAAATATTTTAAATCAGTTGATAAAATAGGAGGCAGTCACATGATAAGTTTCATGGTTTCTGCTGTGCATGGTTTTTTCTTTCTCCATCTTTTTTTTCTCTGTAAATAGCATAACAACTCGATTTTAAACACTGACACTGTGCAGGCTTTGTTGGACTGTTCTTTTCCAGTTTAAACAAAACATAAAACAGAGGAGATATTTATCTTTGAAGAGTGGCTCTCACCACTGGGACAGCGCCTTATTCTCTGTTACTCTCCAGGAATTCTAGATGTAACAAAAAATATATAGCAGGGCTTGAACAGCATATTTCAGTGAAAAGAATTAATTACCCAACGAGTCAAAGAATGCTTGAAGCAGAATGAGAGATTTCAGGAAACTTTCCTGTAGAGTTACAATACTGAGAAACAGACTCCGTGTTGAGAAGTTAGTCCTTATTATATTTTACCTAACCTTTGGCAGAAGCCATATCCAAGCTATGTTACCTTATTATCCCTAAAGTGTTCTGGAATCATGTTGCTGCCTTTTTTTTTTTTTTTTTTTTAAACTTGCCTCCAGCTAAACATCAACTTTTTGGTCCAGAAGAAAAAGAAAAATACCCCTACAGTATGCCTGTCCTTGGCTTCTCCATTACAGATAAGAGTTTAATTCTTTCATCAATTTATATTAAATTTCATCAGAGTAAGAAATACTTTTTGAAACAAACTGACAGTGAAATGCCTTTCAAAATACTGTTTTGGCTTAGAATTGTCATTCTTTAGACTTAATGGCTGCAGCCCCAGGGCTGAAAAGTTACACAGTAGTACAGCTGTTCAACATAATATTCAAATAATGTTTGCTATTGATTTAGAAGATTCAAACAGCTTAGATGTTGTTCTCTTTCATTCTTAGCATCAAAATCATGAATGTTTGGGTAGGACAGTAGTACAGTTAGGAAAGAAATATTAATTCTACCGACAGCAGGATCTTGTTTTTTTTCATTGCTATGGCTAAACATTAATTGTGTGTTCATTCACCGGTAAACAGAAGAACAACATTTGTAAACCTGAAAGAACAGTGGATTATGAAACTATTCTGACAGTTCATTCATATGGAGAAGACCTTGTACAAAACAAAGATGTAATGCACTCTCTGTTGACTCAGGGCCCATTTTGTAAAGGGCTTAACCTTGTGTTACTTAATAAAATTCAACCCTGATATGGGTGAGTATACTACACAATGAAGCCTGAAGGGAATGTTTCTGAAGGCAATGTGGTTTAGAGGAGAAAACACAGGAGTAAAGAATAAAAAGATCGAAATCAGCAGTTGACATACTATATAACCTTGGGCAAGTTGCTTAACCTCTTTGGGCTTCAGTTGCTTTGTCTAAGAGAGGGAACAACACTTCAATATAAGCATAAAAAAGAGCCCACTTCTTTCTATTTCACGAAAGTGGAGTAGAGATTAATGAGATAATGTGTGTAAAGCAATCTGATCTCCTGAGGGAAAGGCATTAAAATACATAATATCAAGCATGATTCCTAATAATTATTCCAGTTGACCTATATGTAAAGGGTCGAGAGTAGTTTGACTCTTTTGGTAGCATAATTACATAGGAAACAGGTTTATTTATTTATTTATTTTTCTGCTCTCCACAAAGAGCCAGAAGTTAATTATGTTTTGAACCTAGAAGACAGGATTTTGACTTAACCACGGTAAATGGTTCACTTGAGCGGCTACTGAATGGATAGTAATAATGTGATATATCTTGTTCTTTGGGGATAGAATATCATGGGTTTGAAAGAGCAAGCAAGGGAAACTTCTAAGCAATGAACCATTGTCTTCTAAGTAGTGTATAGTGGTTAAGAAACATTTATTCCCCTAAAACAACAAGCACTTTCCCCCCATCTCCTACCATAAGTTTAGTTGATAACCTTGGCTATCTGGTATAAAATGCAAGATTTTTAAAACAAGAATTTACTTATAATATGCATATGGCTTTCATGGTCTAACATCAAGCCAGAATCTGTTACTCTAGCAACAAGAGCCATAAATAGGGACTCAATTGGTAAATTCCCTAACTAGTTTTCTTTCTAGTAGACATTAACAAGCATCCTGACTTTAATCAAATCCATTCATTCATTCTCTCGTTTATTGACTATTTACAGACATTTCTACTGTTTTTTTAGGCATTGTTCAAGATTTTAGGGATACAGGAGAAGGAGATGCAAATTTTCAATGTTCTGGGAGAGAGAAGTTAGAACAACTTCACAGAAGCGGTAACAGTTGAGTCTTACGGAACAGAGGTGACAAGTTCATTTCAGCCATAAGTTCAGAAAAGAAGGTTCAAGATTTTAGGGATACAGGAGAAGGAGATGCAAATTTTCAATGTTCTGGGAGAGAGAAATTAGAACAACTTCACAGAAGCGGTAACAGTTGAGTCTTACAGAACAGAGGTGACAAGTTCATTTCAGCCATAAGTTCAGAAAAGAAGAAACAACCAGGTACCGAAAAGTATAAGGACCTTGAGGGGAAATGGTAGTAAATGAAGCTAAAATGACAGCATGGGCCAGGTTATACTGGTCAGAACAGATCTGTTGAGGGATTGCAATGCTAACCTGGCAGACCAGTGATTCTCAACAGAGGGCGTATGTGTCAAACTGGAGAACATGTCACCCTCTTCTCCAGTCCGATCTTCGCTGTATCTAGCCATGATACTGATTAAAAGACACTTTGCAATCTTTAATGAACAGATCTGTTGAGGGATTGCAATGCTAACCTGGCAGACCAGTGATTCTCAACAGAGGGCATATGTGTCAAACTGGAGAACATGTCACCCTCTTCTCCAGTATCCAGATCTTCACTGTATCTAGCCATGATACTGATTAAAAGACACTTTGCAATCTTTAAGTGTAACATAAAAAGGCAGTTGGAACCATCTAAAGATTTTAAGCAAGCAAATCACTTGTCATATCTGTGTTTTACCCTACATAATTTTATAATTAGATACACAAAAAGAATACTGTTTGCATAGTTATTTCCCTGCAATGGCAGAGGGTACTTCTTTACAAGTATGTTATTTATATCAGTCTCCAGTGCTTCCCAACATTCTGTGTGCTCCTCCATCTCCCTATACACTTCAGCCAAGATTAATTTATAAAATGTGTACCATTTGAAAAAATAACTAAATATAAATTAACAAATGATTCAAACTTTGTGACCAGAAATTGTAATACTTGAAAGGAATTTCCCCACCCCCCCAATCTCTGGTTCGTGTACCAACTGAAGTTGTTAATAGCTGTTAATCCTTTGGTGCTTTTTT
>NW_007726486.1:218824-224374 GCF_000696425.1 Galeopterus variegatus | reverse complement strand
CCCCTTTATTTTATTTAATTTACAGAGCACACAGGGAAAAAATATAAAGAATGAAAAATCTGAAGATCAAATTTTTATTCTCAGCAAAGCAAGTCCCTATCCATGTGACCATAGGACTGTTAATTGAATAATAGTACCTACTTGGCCTTTTATAGGTTTTGCCAGCATCACATAAAACAATGAATATGGAAGTCCTTTGACAATGTTT
The DNA here is from genome assembly GCF_000696425.1 of Galeopterus variegatus. NCBI lineage: Eukaryota > Metazoa > Chordata > Mammalia > Dermoptera > Cynocephalidae > Galeopterus > Galeopterus variegatus. The sequence continues at coordinate 224,166 of NW_007726486.1, read as the reverse complement.
AAGAATGGGGTGGGCAAAAAGATTTACCAGACAATGGCTTGGAATGACCCTGTCAGAGTCCCTACTTTGATTGGGGAGGAGTCATAAAGGGTAAAATGTACAGAAAACTGTAAGGGAGGTCAGGCCCAAGAAATGGAAACAGAACTTTGGGTGTATAAAGTCAATTCTCTGTTTTACTGTCCTTTAGAAGCTCAGCTGAACATTATTCTCTAGTAGAACAATGTCATGGACTTCCATGAAATATTTCATGGGGTTTTATGAAGTATTTTTATCTCCAGCTATAAATTGATATCAAACAAATGGTATACAATTCAGACTTTATAAAAAATATCTCATAAATAGAACTATTAGAGGTGATAACAGGATAAGTCACAGAAATCAAGTGTCTTCTAGTGTTATTTGCACTAACTGTGAATTTTTGTGGACCTTCTTTTTTCTTTTGTATTCTTAAAAGAGAAAAGTGCCTGGCTCATAGTAGTTACATACCTGATTTTAAATAAGTTAATATTTATGAAAAATATCTGACACAAGCATGAAGTAATGCAAATAAAAGTAAACTAAATAAAGTGATACAATTTCCCCCAAATTTTATCTATATACATTAACTTATCCGGCAAAAAATGTGGCATAAAGTTTTCAATGGGAATTATATTAAAGTTAAAGTTCCTATTTGAAATGGAGGTAAGGGAGACCGAACTATCTAATCATTCACCAGTTTTTGAAAATATTTTATACCTGGGAAAATAGTCCAATTTCTGGCATTGGACAGAAACAAGAGGCTGTTATATGCATATGATAGAAGATTTAGAAATGTAAAGGGTCAAAGATTTCCCAATTAAGCCTTCCAAAGAGCATTCTGAGAAAAATAGTTCAATAATTACCTATCCTGTGGTCTAAGAAATGCCTAAATGAACAACAGAACAATTACCATTATAAAGTGTCTTGCCAACACAACAAGAGACAACCAACCCACAGAACATAAAAAGCATTTGTTTCAAAAAAGAGTTTGCTCTAAACATACATTTAAAACAAACCTGACAGGGAGAGCAAATAAGATTGAAAAATTAATCTGAAGTGGAAAAAAACATACTGAGTGCATATTTCACACAAGACGTTGCATCTGCTACTGGAAGAGACATGAAGTAGAAAACAAAACAGCCATTTCTCTTAAGGAACTGGTAAATAATTTTCACAGAGGTAAACAAATAGCTTTACATATATGTAATCAGAAAAATTCTTCTCATATAGGTAAGCAAACGATTATAATATGAGGCAGAATGTATTCCTTATTGTAAGCATAAAATAGCATGGGACCACAGAAAGATGAAAAATTAAGCTTCCTTCTCAACCCAATTTCTGCATGTTGATATTTTTCCATTTTTAGTCCTAAGTCCTTACTTTACACTCTATTCCTAAACAATTTTATCCATTCCTATAGTTTTAAATAACATTTATAGTCCAACAATTCCCAAATTTCTCTTTCCATCCAAGACTTCTCCTCTGAGCTTCAGACTTATATAACTAACTCTCTATATAATGTCTTCACTTGACTGTCCCACAGGCATATCAAATTAAATGTCTTTATCAGTCATGATTCTAAGCTGCAAGCAACAGAAACTAACTCCAGTGGAAAAATCAAAAAGAAGTAGTAAAAAAGATATTGAGAAGCTCACAGAATTTGTTGAGAGGGCTTGAAAGCCAGGAGCAAGGCTAAATTTTCAGAGAAAATCATCAAAACCAAAAAGCAGAACTGGCTTTTTGAGAAAACCACTGCAGCTGCTGCTGTTACCAAATTCTAAAAGCTACTATTTGCATGGCTGCTGCAAACTTAAGTTTTCCATTACTGATTCCCCAGCACTGATGTCCTAACTCAGGAAGATGGAATTGCAACCACTGCCCCCCACCCCTGAGTGCTGGAGCCCACTGCTACCACCCGCAAGAGCAGAACAGACTCGTGTGAAGCCTCCTCTCTCAAATTCCTCAAGAGCTAACACCACTTTACATGGGTTTATGTGATTCACGGACATGGTGTCAAGTTGCAAAGATGGCTGGGAAGGGTATTTTATGCCTTCTTCCCTGGGAAGGCAGAGTTTAATAGTAGAAAACATTCCCAAATGTAGTTGTGAAAAGGTATTGAGCAGACAGACTGGACGTATTGAGCCATAGTATTTAAAGTAGAACTCTTGATTTTTTTCTCTCTGCAGATCACTTCACTTTTAGTCTTTCACATTTTAGGTAATGGTATTTCCACTGACTCAATTGTTCAAGTCAGAAACTTACACATTTTCCTTTCAATCCCCACCTTCTTCACACCCACATCTAATTTTTTTAACAAACTTTGTCCATCCAAATACATCTCAATTCCACCCACTTTTCTACATTTCTATGATTGCTATTTATCTATATCAGGGGTCAGCAAGCATGTTTTATAAAAATCTATATAGTAAATATTTTAGGCTTTGTGGGCTACATACAGTTTCTGTCACATATTCTTTTTTATTTTTTACAACCTCCAAAAATGTAAAAACTACTCTTAGCTTATGGGTTATATGGAGCAGGTCATAGTAGGGTTTGAGCCCACTGTCTGTAATTTACTAACTCTTGGTCTAGACCGTGTTCTACCATCAACTAATTTCTGTGTATACATTAAAAACTTGATGTTAGTTGATCTCTCTGCTTCTTTACCTATCTTCAATCCATTCACAAAGAACAAATATGAGTGGCATTTTGAAAGCAAAACTATGACAGTGTTTGTTTCCTACATAAAGTTCTTTATGGTTGCTCACTGTACTTGGTAGAAAACAAAACTGGTAAGTGGCTTTCAAAGCCTGTAATCATCTGGGCCCTGCTTACGGCTTCACGTTTACTGCACACTCATTCCAGCTTTACTTCATTTCTCCCATCTCAGGGACTTTGCACAGGCTGGTCTCTGCCTAGAATCATTGTCTCACTTTTCCTTCATCTTTGTTGACTCAGAGTCACTTTCTTTGAGTCTTTTCTGACGATCCTGAGTAAACTTAGGCTACTCTTTCTCTTTCAAAGAGCGCACTGTTATTTTCCTGCATAGAATATATCTCTACCTGCAGTTATAGAATTGTTTGATTCTTTACTTTTCTGTGTCTGCCTCCTCCTTTAGAATGGGAATCCTAAGAGAACAGGACGATACCTAATTTCTTCATTGCTATAAATTCTGTGCCTAGCATCTTATCATATTCTCAAATAACTGCCTTTTGAATAAAGAACTGAATGAATGCATATAAAAATCCAGCTGGAAATGTTCAAGAAAACATTTACAGAGCTAGTGAAATTTGAACTAAGCCTTGAAGAATATGAAGAATTTAGAAAGGAAAGTTAGTAAAGTTCCAGATGGAAATCTAGGGCATATCTAGAAAAGAATGAACTACACAATGTGCTGAGTTATAAGATATATAAAGGGTATATAATAACATCATCCTAGAAAAGTAAGTTGGAATCAAATTGTGGATGTTATTATATGTTGAAATAAGGAGTACACTTTATCTTAATAGTCCAACGAGATAGCCCCATATGGTATTCCCAGACCCTTTAATATGTTTAAACCATTGTAACTCCCTAAAGGAGTGTTTTGATGGAAAAGGTCCAAGGTGACCTTCATGATGTATCAAATTGTGGATGTTATTATATGTTGAAATAAGGAGTACACTTTATCTTAATAGTCCAACAAGATAGCCCCATATGGTATTCCCAGACCCTTTAATATGTTTAAACCATTGTAACTCCCTAAAGGAGTGTTTTGATGGAAAAGGTCCGAGGTGACCTTCATGATGCCCACCTCCTAGTATTCAAATCCTTTCGTATTCTCTTCCTTTTGAGTGTAGACAGAACATGTGACTTACTCCTAACCAATAAAATATAGCAAAAGTTATTCAGTGTCACTTTTGCACTTTCCCACACTTTTGTGGTTACTCTATATAAGACTGTAACTTCAGTCTTGCTAAAGGACTTTCTCTTTTGCTGGTTTTCATGAAGCGAGTTGGCCATGTTGGGGAGACCCATATAGCAAGGTACTGAAAGTGGCTTCTGGTAGGTAGTCAACAAGAAACAGAGGCCCCAGCCCAGGCCACAAGGACTTGAACTTTGTCTACTACTACGTGAGCCGGGAAGAGGATCCTTCCCTAGCAGAGCCTTGAAATGAGACCACAGCTTGGTCAGCTTGATTGAGGACTTACAGAAGACCCAGCTGAACTCGGTACGGATCTCTGATCTATTGAAACTGTGAAATAATAAATGCATGTTGTTTAAGCTGCTGAATTGTGGTAACATTGTTATGCAGGAATAGATACTTATTACAGGGTATTATGGGCTGAATTGTGTTCCCCCCACACTTCATGTGTTGAAGGCAACCCCTAAAATCTTGAAATGTGACCATATTTAAAGATATGATCTTAACTGGGGTAATTAAGTTACAATGTGGTTATTAGGGTGAGCCCTGATCTAGTATGACTTCCTTATAAGAAAAGGAAATTTAGACATAGACATATACAGAGGAAAGATGAAATGAAGACACAGAGAGAAAATGGGCATCTACAGAGCAAGGAGAGGAGCCTGTAAAAGATTCCTTCCTCGTGGTCCTCAGATGAAATTAACCCCACCTACACCATGATCTCAGATATCTAGTCTCCAGAACTAAAAGAAAATAAATCTCTGTTGTTTAAGTCAGTGGTATTTTGTTATGGCAGCCCCATCAAACTAACACAAAGAGGTTAAATTACACATTTCCATCTTTTCAGAAATATGCAGTAACTCCCGAAAGACTACCAGTAATTTCAAGAACTCAGATTAAGATACACTACTATGGGCAACGAAGGTAATAAATTGTTGAACCAGGATATGGCACAATTAAAACTAGTTAGGCAAGTTTCTCTATAAGCTCTTTTTTCCTCAGTAATGGTATAACACTTTCCTTACTCTACTTTTCTCACTAGATCTTCAATCCACTTCTCTTGAAGGATTTGCCATACTCATTTATCATTCAATGTGTCAAGGAACACTCTAAAACAGTTTTCTTATTTATTAGATTCCTTAAAGAATAATGCTTTAAAAAGCAACTGTAAGGGGCCGGCCCAGTGGCGCACTGGATAGTGCGCCGCTTGGGAGGCGCGGCAGCGCTCCCGCCCGAGGGTTCGGATCCCACATGCAGACCGGCTCCCGCTCACTGGCTGAGCGAGGCGTGGGAGCAACACCGAGGTTTGCAATCCCGTTGCCGGTCCCTGGTCCGGTACGGGGGCAACACTGAGGGTTGCGATCCGTTGCCGGACACGGAAAAAAAAAAAAAAAAAAAAAAAAAAAAAAAAAAAAAAAAA
>NW_007726486.1:217696-218268 GCF_000696425.1 Galeopterus variegatus | reverse complement strand
TGAACTATTACTCAGGAGATTATTTATTGGACTTGGCAACATCACTCAGTAGTCCGATGTTTAGAGAAACTTGATTGAAATTATTGCAAATAGCTTTTTGTTTCCCCTTCATTTCGGTTCAGATCAGGGTTGCGTATTCTCTTATGTATAGTAAATGTCAAAGTACTCGTGGGTGGTTTTTAGACAATGAATGTGGTTTTCAACTACTAATTGCCAAGTTTGGGTTGCAAAACTGGGCTTGTGAGACAGGGTTCTCAGAAACTTTGATCACATATTTTGAGCTGGGTGTGTTTGGAATGACTGGAGAAGCAGTCGTTGCTTCCTGGGAGTTCCTCTCCACCTCCCTGACACCATTCCCTCCTCCTCTATGATTTAGTCCTTCCGGCGAGCCTCCTACATCAGGCTCATGGTGTCCTTTTGTTGACCTGTAACTGATCCTCAATCTTGGTTATCCACTGATGCCAACTTATAGGTTGTTGTGCTGATTTTAAGGTATTATTTAACTTAATCAAGTATTAATGTTACTTTATCTTCTTCATTTCCTAATTAAGCTCTTTCCTAGAGAAAACTTT
>NW_007726486.1:217088-217605 GCF_000696425.1 Galeopterus variegatus | reverse complement strand
AGTATTAATGTTACTTTATCTTCTTCATTTCCTAATTAAGCTCTTTCCTAGAGAAAACTTTGTACTGTCAAATTCCTCGCCTTTTAAGTCTCCTAGCTACTCAAAGTTTTCATATTCACCACTTCCCCAAAAGAACTCTCATCAGAGTCACATATAATCTTCTAATTTTCAAATTCAGAATATTCCTTTCCATGCTCATTTTATTTCATGTCTCTGAGTGAACTGTGTGTCTGAACTATTTGACATCTCTGAGTTTCTCTTCCTATGGCTTAGCAATACTGTTTCCTCGGTTCTCCTTTTATCTCTCAAATTAAACCTTCTCAGTATCCATGGTGATATCCATTTTTCTCAGGCTATTCTTTAACTTATTAGTATGCTTTAGATTTTCTCTCCTGAGAACCTGTCTTACTCTCCATGTTCTCCTAGGTGATCTCATTTAATCCCATTATCCCAAAGACAGCTATATGAAGATTACATGATGATTTCAAAATTTGTACCTCTAGCTCAGACTCCTTTA
>NW_007726486.1:198468-216022 GCF_000696425.1 Galeopterus variegatus | reverse complement strand
TTCATACTACTGCCAAATGATCTTTCTAAAAGGGAATGCATACCATATTGTTCCATGGCCTTTTGCATGATTTGGCCCCTGTCTTCTGCTCTGGCGTTAATCCTCCATTTTCATCTTTAATCCCATATGTTCTTCCCTCCAGCCATGAAAACTTTCTTGGGTTCTTTAATGTACTATTTTATGCCGATGCTTACCCTACTTAACCTGCTGGAATGTCCTTCTCCCTGACATGTCCCCTTTTCTATGTCATGTGCCTAAAGAACAACTAATTGTTGCTCATGACTCAGTTCAAGTAGTTTCTCTTCTTTGATTGCTTTTCTGAAAACACTAGATTAAATCGATCACTTCTTTTTTGGCCCCACTAAATATTTCTATTATAATATCTTAATCACTCTATCACTGTGTTACTGAAGATGTAGTCCATGAACAAATATAATCTAGGCGGTTAAAAATCCAATTAAATCCACTACTCCAACCCCAATGTACTGAATCAGAGTCTCTGGGGCGGGACTCAGGACTTTGGTGCTTTAGCAAGTTCTCCAAATCACTCTCATGCTCATTAAAGTTTTAGATGCATTGATCTGTAAATTTATTTGTAACTAGATGTCTAAGGATTAGAGAATGTAATACGGTGTGTAGAAGCATGATAGAAAAATAATATGAAAAACAGGAGGGGCCTTTGGAGGAGCTGTAGGAAAAGTATTCTCTAGCCAAGAGACAAAAAGTTATGTTAAAAAGGAAATAATATTGTTGATGTACATACTGTGACTAAGTTCCTGTCTCCCTGATAAAATTACAGTGTATCCCATGCACTTTGGGTGGAGCGTATGCTAAGCAGGTTGCTGTGAGGACTCTGTTCTTCTGGAAAAGAGAAAATAAAACAATTTCAGCCTGAACTGCTGGTGATGGGACCATTGCCAAGAGGGTGGTTAGATCAAGGTAGAGTTGAAAGTGCCTTCTGGCCTTTTTCAAAGTCTTTACCCTTGTACATCTATGGAAAAAATAAGGTATCCAAACTCAGATACCTTTTTCTTGAAAAAAAAAATAAAGAATTTTTTTTCCTTAAATGTGTACCATAACCTTGTATAGAAATATTTGTAAAGATCTTCCCAATAGTGTGACAGAAAGTAGCGACAGGCAGGAAGAGTCTGATAAGGAAATAAAGTGGTACAGAAAATTTCCGTGAAAACAATTGCCTAGGGCAATTCATGAATTATGACATTAATTATACAATATATTTTTGTATCTATTTTACTTAATAAATGTAAAGTCTTTAAATGTAAGAATATCTTAACTTTCTTTGCATTTCCAAAAGGAACATAATTCCTGGCACATAGTAAGCACTCAATAAAAAAGATTTTTAAATCAGCATAAATCATAAAATTATCACATTTAACTGCAAAATTATTTCTTTAGCGAAGATAACTTGTTAACTAATTTGAATTTTGCACTTAAAAATCCACACATTGTGTCCTGTTAAGTAGAATTATATCATTACTGTTTTAAAGAATCTCATTGGACATCACACTTGGCAATGCTGTGTACTTTTTTAGATACCAAATGGATGAACTGTAAATATACCTGCCCTCAAGTTCCTACACAGAGAGGCTGGTCTACATGCTGAGAAATCACTTACACCTACAGCTGTCTGCTTATATTTCTTTGTACTCAATTATCTGAAATGTGTCTATGCCTGCATATAACTATCTGTGTAAAATTGTTTAACAAACACAAGGTAATGTCAATATTTGCATTTCTGTTAACTCAAAGTGATATAGCAGAATAGGCTAATAATATGGCAGAATAGGCTAATACTATAATTAAATTTTTATTGCCTCCTACAAGGCTCATCCATGGGCATTTTTTATTTTGATCTAATTACCAATACCCAGGTATGATACTGTGGTGAACCATCAAAATAAAATTTGCTATAGAAATGTTCTAATTACAAATTAACTCTTTTAAAGATAAAAGTACATAGAGGACCAAATTTTCTCTGCTCCATTTATATAATGCTTTTCTTATTAATCCCAATATCTCAGGTTTCTCTTCCTTCTATTTTTCTTCCCATGCTTTAGCTCAAAAAGGCTGAGAAGCGTTCTATGTTTTGTTTGTATCAGGAATACTATAAAAAATATTTTTGGCCAGTAATGTCAGCAAGATGGCAGAACAGGACCCATGCTTTAGCTCAAAAAGGCTGAGAAGCGTTCTATGTTTTGTTTGTATCAGGAATACTATCAAAAATATTTTTGGCCAGTAATGTCAGCAAGATGGCAGAATAGGATATCTCCAGCTCTTGCTACCCCTCTCCACCCCCTCAACAGGAACAATAATTTGGCAACCATTCATTAAAATCAAAAATTTTCTTGGGACTCAGGTAGGAGATTGTTGCACCCTAGTGGAGCCCTATACCAAGGAAAGCTGCTTTGAGAAAGCTGATCCATGCCCCAGCAGTAGGCTCACTGCTGAAGATCTGGCTACAGACCTGAAAGCTGTCCCATCCTCTGTGGACTTCTCTCCAGTGCCAATGGTCACCAGTTATGGAGGCAGACCCATACTGCCAGATGGGTCTGTCTGGGAACCAGGCAGTAGCCATATCCAACTATACCCCTGGTAACAGGCCTGTCAATAAAGGATATGACTGCTGATATAGACCCAGGTCTGTTGCTCAACTCCATCTACACTTGACTGCAGTCCCAGAAATAGTCCATGCCCACCTGCACACCCAGTAACAGGCTCACCAACTGTGGGCTTGATTATGAACAGGAAGCAGCCCTGAGATCTAGCAATAGCCCTGCTCATTCCTTGGGGAATGTCCTGTCTGTCCAGGGACCTGGCAAGGGAAGGTATTTACCTGCCAAAACTAGTCTGTAAAGACTAGAAGAGGTGAATACTCCTTCAAATGTACAAGGAAGGAGAATCAGAAGGTTACAAGAATCACAAAGAATCAGGCAAATGTGACACCACCTAAGGTAACTAATAAAGCTTCATAAACCAATCTTCAAAAAATGAATATCCATTAACTGCTTTACTAAAAAGTTTAAAACAATTGTCTTACTCCTTCAAATGTACAAGGAAGGAGAATCAGAAGGTTACAAGAATCACAAAGAATCAGGCGAATGTGACACCACCTAAGGTAACTAATAAAGCTTCACAAACCAATCTTCAAAAAATGAATATCCATTAACTGCTTTACTAAAAAGTTTAAAACAATTGTCGCAAAAAAAACTCAATAAGCTACAAAGGAACTTATATATGCAAACAAAACAAGGAAAACAATACATGAACAAAATGAGAAGTTTAATAAATAGAAATTATAAGAAAGAACCTTACAGAAATCCTGGAACTGAAGAATACAATGATGAAATGAAGAATTCAATAGAGAGCTTCAATAGCAGACTTGATCAAGGTGAAAAAAATAAACTCGAATATGGATGATTTGAAATTATTTAGTTAGTGAAATAAAAAGAAAAAGAAGGAAAAAGAGTGAATAAAGCCTACAGACATACAGAATACTATCAAGTGAACCAATATACCATTATTAAAATTTTAGAAGGATAAGACAGAGAAAAGGGCAGAAAGCATATTTAAAGAGACAATGGCTGAAAACTTTCCAAATCTAGGAAGGGAAATGGACATCCAGACTCATGAACAGGTTGAATCCAAAAAGGATTTTGATTAATGAATACGTTGAATCCAATGGGTTGAATCCAGAGAGGTCGCATGAAGACACATTATAATTAAGTTGTCAAAAATCAAAGACAAAGAGAATTTTGAAAGCAACAAGACAAAAGCAACTGTCACATATCAGGAAGCCTCCATAAGCATACAATTAGATTTCTCAGCAGAAACCTTGCAGGCCAGAGAAGAATGGGATGACATATTTAAAATACTGAAAGAAAAAATTAAAGTGCTGACCAAGAATACTTTATCCAGCAAAACAGCTCTTTAAGAATAAAGGAAAGATAAAGTCTTTCCAAGACAAAAACTGAGGGAATTTAATCATCAATAGACCTGACTTACAAGAAGTGCTAAAGGAAATTAGTTATTCAAGTTGGCATGAAAAGATGATATTCTACAACACAGAAGCATATGAAAGTATACATTTTACAAAAATATTGTGAAAAAAATTGTGGAAACTTGCTTCTTTAGGTTGAATCTGTGTAGAAACAAAACATAAAATTGATTCATTGAAAATAGTAATTTATTATGTTGTTGTGAAAACAGATCTACACCAACTATCATCCTATTGTGTTGGGAGAGCTAATAGAACAACTTACTTGCAAAAAGTTATTAGTTCCTTCTGAAGTTTATTGTATAATTGTATTTTTAATAAGCAAAATAGCAGGAAACAAATGGTGCATGATTAAGAGAATGATGGCCTCATGATGAAGAGTGCCATTAACTGTGGCACTCAAGTCACCCAAATGCCCAGACTCACCTCAGGAATTTCAAACAGAGATAATGCACATTTCTTTATAACATTCAGATTAATCAAACCTTGGAGTAGAAACCCATTATTTTGTCTTTCCAGTAAGGGAATCAGCATCCAAATATTGTTGGGAAATATTCCTCAATTCCAAGCCCAGAATTTGAATTATCGATGTCACATAATTACAGACCATACCACTGCCCACTTGATTAATTAGATGTAGGCACTTGATCCAAAATGCACTTATCATAATATTCTATATTTTTGACAGTAGTAGATTTGTTTACATGTGGACACCTGCCCAATGAACAAATTAGAGCACTTTGCTAAGGCTATTTGTATTTTTGTAATTTTAGATTAGAGACAGAGCACATCCTAGTGTGACACTGCTATTATTATTCTTATATAAATGATGAAGACACTGATGTAAAGAGAGAAAAAAATGACTTCTCCATGGGTCACATACCTAAAAATCTAGAGCTGGAACTTAAGAATAGTTTGGCTGCAGAGTCAAACATTGAACTACCATGCTCTGCTGGCCCTTGGTGCATTATTCTTCTACTATCCATGAAGTGTATAGATACAGAGTATATTAGATAATCTTCAATCCATCCTTTATCTCAGGTTTAAATCATAAAATAATATAAACCTATACAGGATCCATGGAGTAGCAGAGATTTGCAAATGAATTTTCTAATCCACAGGTGCCTTTACATGCAAAGGTCCTAATATTAGACTTAACTTTATAGCATTACAAGGTGCTTTAGAGCAGGGCATTTACTGCACAACACATCTTATGCTGGATGTTTAATACTGTTTTAACATCTATAAACTCTTTTTCTCAGACTTTTGCATCATTTCCATTCGTCCTGTTCCATTCTGTAACTTCACCAGTCAAATATTTGCTTTCTCTTTATAACTTCTATGTACTCCTTTAAGTCTTAAGGGGTCATCTAAGAGTGAATAGGACTTTTCTCAAATCCCCTACTCACTTGTCTAAAGAGGAATTACATCTTTGCCATTCTTACACAACGGAATCACAGCAACATGACACAATTGATATGTATCTTACTAAGGACTTTCTCCTTGTAATGAATTTTGCTGAAAGGTCTGTACGTTTTTACCTTTTATACATTTTGACTAGCTTTTCTGAAATTGCCATCTGGCAACACAATACTGGTACAGAGCTTGAAAATTTATTAGGTACCAATCCTGATCTCAGTTTCAGGTAATCAGGAAACCCAGCAGTTATAGTTCAGCTATTATGAGGTAGGAAGAAACAATGGAAAGGTGGTCAGCAATTTTCAGGAACGAATTTGAGGAAATGAAAGCAATACAGAGCACTAACAGTGACCTAAATTTCAGAGAAGACCAGTTATAAAAACACTATCACTGTCATTCCAGGGAAGAGCTAGTCACTGTGCATACAATGAACCTGCCTCCATCCCACCCTTTCCTCTTAAAAGAGCAAGTGTATGCACACTGTCTGTATCATCAACAATGATATATTCAGGCATTGCTTCTCTGGAGAAATAATGAGATAATAAGCAGTGGGTGGAAAATTTGGCAAGAACGGTGGTAATTGCAGTAATCATAACAGAAGATGGTTCCCATTGCTTTATATTTAAATGAAGTTGTACCAGAAACAGCCTTACTTCCATTCCTGAATCATCACAAAAGTTCTTGTTCCTTGTAATATATTTCTGGCCTGCACTGTGCCACTGTGTGTGTGTGTGTGTGCAAAGTTCTTGTTCCTTGTAATATATTTCTGGCCTGCACTGTGCCACTGTGTGTGTGTGTGTGTGTGTGCAAGTTTCTGGCCTGCACTGTGCCACTGTGTGTGTGTGTGTGTGCAAGTGTGTGTGTGTGTGTGTGTGTGTGTGTGTATAAATTTCTAAAACAGGACTGAAAATTTGGCTTCAAATTATTGCAAACATCTTTTTATAATTACTCATAGATATCACCAATGATCATTAATTCCTCATGAATACAAAGGGTATTATCTTTAAAAGACTTTTATTTTTATTATAACTAGTTTTATCAATTACTTTTGGCTGATTGAAATGAAATAGTATTATGGAATATGTATGTACATGCTGATTTATTTTTCCAACTGCTAGTTATTCTCAGTATATTCATGAAATCTCATTTATTTTTCATTTTTTCCCCAACCATCCATATGTGAACTGTCATTTTACTATATCAGAAATTGATTTTATATTTAATCACAATGAGGAATATATGCCATATATGTTTGTGCATATATATATACACACACTCACATATAATAACTAAAGATGCTGATATTTTTTATGTAATGTTTTTGAATCAGTTTATTTCTATTCTTTCTTTCCATCTCATATTCTAAGCAGTAAATAATCCACTAGGATTTCTCTAGCTTTCATACAATGATGTCATTCATTTCCAAGCTGTAGTTGGTTCTGTGACTCAATCCCAGTAGGAAAGAGATCTTTAGCTGCACCATCAGTTGGTAACTTGCCTAGTTTTAGTTTCATACATAAAAACCAGTCCTTTCTCTACATGGAATACCATACATAACTTGTCCTTAGAGTACTCCATGTTTGACATTGAATTAAAACATTTGTCTTTCCAGTTTAGTTATTACTGGAAAATATTCTCTGGGAACAAAGGAAGAATTCTACATTATATTAAGTTGGGTTTTCTGTACACAAGAACCTAACATTTGCTGAACACCAGCTGTGAGACAGACTCTGAACAAAGTGCTGATAGGCACTTAATCCTTACCACAACTCTTAAAGAATAATTATTATCCACATTTGACATATGGAGAAACTGAATGATAGAGAGGTTAAGTAACTAGTCCAAGGTTATAACACTAGTATATGGTAAAGGTAGTATAAAATTCGGGTAGTTTAACCTCAGTGTATGCCTTACAAAATAAAAAGATTTCTTCCTTTTTTCTCTACATCTTTTAACTTGAGACCTAATGAAATTAATGTCCAATTGCCTTTGGAATAGTGTTATAAAAGTGTTGAAAAGAATACTTGTATATCATAGGGTAACAAAAGTTGAAGGGATACAACATTACTGCCTGTATAACCCCAAACCCATGTCCAGCTATACACTCTGTCACTTGACAGCCTTCACTATAGGGGCTAACAAAGCTAATTACTTTTTCACCCAGTTTCCCTTGTACCAAAAGGGAGCCATGTAACACGGTTTTGTTCAATGATATATAATTAGACATTATTGCAGGCTTCATGGGAAGCTTTTGCTTTTTTGATAAATGATATTAGTCCTAGAATGGTAGAGTGAGAAGCTCATCAAATTCTCTCTACAAAAAGAAATAATAAAACTGTACAAAACTGTCAAGAACAACAATTTCAGCGCTCTAAAAATTTACCAAGGGTATGCAAACAAATTGGTATCTTTAATTCAAGATAAAAGTATTGAAACTTGGATTAAAAACAATAAGCTCTGTAATGCTTTAGCCTAAGGCTGCTCCCATCCCACTCCTACCCTTGGCTCCATCATCTCAGTAGTTCAATCAAAGTGAGGCAAGCTGTGAAAACACCTTTGCTGCCAGAGGGGCTGGATTGATCTGGAGCGAAGCACATACCCAAGGGTTTTGTTGAAACAATAGTAATCTTGGTGGCAGTGATTCAAGAGACCAACATCCCAACTAGTCCAAGGTTGTAATAATGGTTCTATCAAGCAAAAGACTAGCACACTAGCCAGAAATTTAATAGGAATATACAGAGAATAAAATGACCATATTAGATCTTGATTTATTTCCCATATGTTTGTGGTTTGGAAGGCTGTACATGTGCACAAGTGTACGTGCCAGCTCAAGAGGGACCAGAGAGGGCCGTAGCTATCTATCTCTGATTGAAATGAGGCCTAGTGCAGAGAGAAGACATGATGACCGAGCCAGAAGTAAAGGCTAGAGCATACTTGTAAACTGCTGAACTGTGAATGTATTCTCTAACCCGCACACAAATCCACTGGCAAAGGGTGCAAGCTTCATTGGCTCAAGGTGTTTGGGTACAATTTGACCAATCATTGTATGACCACTGAGTTATAATTTAGGATATCAGGCTTAGAAATTTAAAAAAAAAAAAGAAGAAAAGAAAAATCTAAGCAGAGGCATCAGTGCCCACACACTGACAGACTTTACAGAATTAGTTCACATAAGTCACTAAATGAATAACAAATAAAGCAAACAAAAATAGAAACCATAACAACCCCTGGGGAGAGGGAGAATCAGAATCTAGATTTGCTACAATGTATTTTTCAAGTTGTCTAGTTTGCAGCCAAAAATGTGAGACATTCAAGGAAACAGAAAAATGTGACACATACACAGGAAAATATAATAGCAGTCAAAAGGAATTGTCCCTGAGGGGGCCTGGATGTTGGACTTAGATAAAGATTGCAAAGCAGCTATTATAAATATGTTCAAAGAAGTAAAGAAAGCCATGACGGCAATGACACATTTGATGGAGAATGTCAATAGAGATATAAATTAAAAGAATTAACTGGATAATCTTCTGTTGAAAAGTATTTAACAATCAAAATTTTTTAAAAAGTCACTACAGCAGTTCAAGAACAGACATGAGCTGGAAGAAGAATGAACGAACTTGAAGAAGATCGATAGAAATTATCTAATCTGAAAAGCAGAAACATTTTTAAAAGAAAAAAAAAAAACTCAGAAACCCGTGCAACACCAACATAGGCATAATGGTAGTAGCAGAGGGAGAAGAAAACAAAAAGAGCCAGAAAGAATATTTAAAGAAATGTCCAAAAATTTCTCAAGAGTGAGAATAACCATCAACTCATATATCCAGAAAGCTCAACAAACTTCAAGTTGGATAAATAAAAAGAGATCCATACCTACACGCCTGAAACCATAGTATTCAAAGTCAAAGACAAGGGAACATCTTGAAAGCAGTAAGACAAAAAGGGCATCACATAAAGGGAACCACAATAAAATTAACATCTGGTATCTCGTTAGGAAAAAAATGGAGACCAGAAAGCACTATGATGACATACTCAAAGAGATAAGAGAAAAAAAAAAACTCCGAAAAACAAGAAAGTCAGCTAAGAATTTCATATCCCACAAGACCATTTTTTAAAAATGAAGGTGAAATAAAGTCATTTCACAATAAAGACAGAGAATTTCTTGCAGGCCAACCTGCCTTAAGAAATACAGGAATTCCTTCAGTCTGAAAGAGGATGACATTAGACAGTAACACAAATTCAAACAAGGAAATAAAGAATACTAATAACGTGAACTATGTAGTTAATATAAAAGGCAGTATACATTTGTTACTTTTTATTCTCAATTTATGTTTTAAATTACATAAGGCAATATTTTAAATGACACTTTGGGCCTATAAATATAAAAATGTTATACTTGTATATATGATAATGCTGTCCTAAAGGACTGAGAGAATATGTAGCTATGTTGGAGTGAAGTTTCTATATTTTACTGAAGTTAAATTAGTACTAATTTGAACTAGAATGTGATTAGTAAGATGCATATTATGACTCCTACAGAAACCTCTAAGAAATTAACTAAATGTACATAGTAAAAGAACCAGAAAAAAGAATTTAAATAGTGCATTAGAAAATATGTATTTTACACATCACAAGACAGTAAAGGAAGAACAGAAGAACAAAAAAGACATGAGGCATATGGAAGACAACTAGCAAAATAGCAGGCATAATCAAATCAATAATTGCAATAAGTGAGAACAGATTAAACATTTCAATAAATAGGAAGAGAATGTCTAACTGGATTTAATGAGCAACTGCACACAGTCTATAAGAATCACTCTCCAGATTTAATGACACAAATAAGTCTAAAGAAAAGAAACAAAAAAAAAATACCCCAGGCAAACAATAATCATAAGAGATTTGGAGTGGCCATACTAATATTAGACAAATAGATTTAAAGACAAATTTGTTTTTTAGGGACAAAGTGGAATATTTTATAATAATAGAAGGTTTATTTAATCAGGAATATAATAATTATAATCATATGCATATCTAAAAATAGAGCCCCCAAATGCATGAAGCAAAAACTGACAGAATCGGAAAGAGCAATAGACAATAATACAATAATACAATTACAAAATAGATGGAGATTTCAATACTGCACTCTCAATAGTTGGTAGAACTCCTAGACAGAAAAGTATCAAAGATATAGGAGACTTAAACAACATTATCAAAAATTGGACTTAACTGATACCTATTGCACACTTCACCCAAATACAACAAAATACATATTTTCAGGAACACATAAACTTCTCCCTAAATAATATGTTAGGCTATAAAATAAGTTCAAATAAATTTTAAAAGATTGAAATCATAGTATAATCATGTTAGATATCAACAGCAGAAAAAAATGTGGTAAATCCACAAATATTTAGAAATTAAATAACACATTTAAAAATAACTCCATGGATCAATGAAAAAAAAAAGAAAACATTAAGTAGGAAGTTTTTTAAACTGAGTGAAAATGAAAATATAACATGTTTTAGTCCTTTCTGTGCTGCTATAATGGAATACCACAGACTGGGTAATTTATAATGAACAGAAATTTGATTGTCTCATGGTGCTGGAGGCTGAGAAGTCCAGGACTGAAGGGTCAAAATCAGATGAGGGTCTTTTTACTGCATCATTCCATGGTGGAAGGCCAATGAGAGGGGGGAAAAGAGAGAGAAAGAGAGGACTGAATTTGTTTTTTTATAGGGAAACCACTCATGACATAACAAACCCACTCCCATGATTACAGCATCAATCCATTCACGAGGGCAGAGCCCTCATGGCCTAATCACCTCTTAAAATTCCCAACTCTTAATACTGTGTCACTGGGGATTAAATTTCCAGTGCTTTTTAGCAGATACCTTCAAACTATAGCACAACATATCAATTATGAGATACAATTAAAGAAGTTCTTAGCAGAACTTGATAGTTTTAAATTCCTATATTAGAGAAAAAAAAGAAAAAAATCAAAACAACCTGCTACTGTGAAAATAGTTTGTCAGTTGCTCAAAAAGTTAAATATAGAATTAGCAGATGACCCACCAGTTTCACTCTGATATATACCCAAGAGAATGTATACATATGTTCACACAAATACTTGAACATAAATCTTCATAGCAGCATTATTCAAGATAGTCAAAAAGTGGAAACAACCCAAATGTCCATCAAATGATGGGTGGATAAACAAAATATGGTACATTTATTCAATAAAATTTTATTCAGCCATAAAAATGAAGTACTGATATGTGCCACACATGGATGAACCTTGAAAACATTATGCTAAGTGAAAAAAGCCAGACACAAAAGGCCACATATGACATGATTCCATTTAAATTAAACATTTAGAATAGGCAAATTCATAGAGACAGAAAGTAGATAAAAGTAGATCAGTGGTTTTCCAGGAACTTGTGTAGAAGGGGAAATTGAAACTGACCACTACTAGATTTAGCGTTTCATTTTGATGTGATGAAAATATTCTGGAAATATACAGTGGTAATGATTGTATGATATAGCAAATATGCTAAAAACCACTGAACTATACACTTTAAAATAATAAATTTTGGGCCGGCCCAGTGGCGCACTGGAGAGTGTGCCGCTTGGGAGCGCAGCGGCGCTCCCGCCGAGGGTTCGGATCCCATGTGGAGACCGGTTCCCGCTCACTGGCTGAGCGCGGTGTGGGCACAACACCGAGGGTTGCGATCCCGTTACCGGTCAGTAAAAAAGACAAAAAGGAAAAAAAATAATAATAATAATAAATTTTACATCATGTGAATATATCTCACGAAAAATACCAATAACCAGTATCCACCTTAAAAACCAAGAAGAAGAAAACTAAACCTAAAGCAAACAGAAAAAAATAATAAAGATTAGTGTGAAAATCAATAAATTAGAAAAAAGAAAAATAGAGGTATTTTTTATTATCAAAAAATATGACAAACCTGTTGCTAGACAGACCAAGGAAAAAAAGAAAGTTGACACAAATTATTAAATTTCAAAATAAAGGAGGAGACATTACCAATCAATTTACAGAAGTTAAAAGAATTGTAGGGTAATGTTATGAACAATTTTATTTCAGCAAATTAGACAACTTCAATGAATTGGATATACTCCTCTAAAAAGACAATTTACAAAAACTAACTCAAGAAGAAGCAGCTTGAATAGACCTGCAATAAATAATGAGATTGAATTATTAATTACAAATCTTCTCACAAAGAAGAAGAACCCAGGGCCCAATGATTAGACCAGGGAAATATTCTATCAAATATTTAAAAGAGAAATAATACCAGTCCTTCATAAATTCATCCAAAAAATAAAGAAGGCAACAATTTCCAACTTACTCTATGAAGGCAGTATTACCTTGATACCAAAAGCCAGACACAGAATTCATAAGAAAAGTAGAGATCAATATTCATCAGGAATATAGACATCAAGATATATCCTTGACAAAACCTAAAATATTATCACCAAATCAATTCAGTGACATATAAAAAAGATTATATACACCATGACCAGGTAGGATTTATCTCTAGGATACAAGGTTGGTTTAACATCTGAAAACCGATTAATTTTAATTAAGGACAAAAACAGTCAATTATCTAAGTAGATGCATAAAAATCATTTGACAAAATGTAGCACTCATCTATGATACAAATTCTCAACAAATTAGTTATAAAAGGGAAGTTGGCGACCTGAAGGCAGCTGTGAAAAATCTACATCTAAAATCCTATTTAATAGTGAAAAACAGAATGCTTTTCCTCTAAGATAAGCAACAAGTCAAGAATAACTACACTTGCCACTCTGGTCATTATTAACTGTTCCTGTCAGTGTTCTATTCAGTTCAATTAAGTAAGAAAAAGAAATAGAAAACATAGATTAAAAAGAAAAAAGTAAATCTATTAGCAAATGACATGATCCTCTCTAAGGAAATTCCAACAAAATCCATACAAAAACCAGAACAACAACAATAACAAAAACATAAAACAAAACAAAAAAGCACTAATAGTACTAACAACCAAGTTCAGCAAGGTTGCAGGATCCAAGACAAATACCAAAAAGAAATAAAAAACATGAATTGTACTTTCATGTAATAGCTATGAATAATCTAAAAACAAAATTAATGTAAATTCTATTCACAATAACACTGAAAAGATCAAAATACTTAAGAATAAATTTAACAAAAAAGTGAAAATTTGTGTACTGAAACTATAAAAAGTCCTGAGAGAAATCAAAGACCTAAATAAATGGAGAGACATTCCATGTTCTTGGATTGGAAGGTACAATATCATGAACATGCAATTTTCTCCTAATTAATCTGTAGATTCAGTGCAATTTCTATCAAAATCTCAGCAGATTTTTATTTGCAGAAATTTTCAATTTATGTGAAAATGCAAAGGTTCTAGAATAGCCACAACTATTTTGGGTAAAAAGAAAAAAAAAATTAGAGGACATAAATTTTTCAATTTCACAACTTACTATAAAGCTACGGTCATTCAAACAGATCTTGTTGGCATAGGGCTAGACACAGAGATGCAAAAACTGCTTGTGTGCTTCCATTTATTTGAAATTTCCAGAAAAGTCAAATCTATTGAGACAGAAAAACAGAATAGTAGTTGCATGGAGCATAAATGTGAATGGAGATTGCCTACAAAAAGACACGGGGGAGGGATGGAGCAAGGAGCAAGTTGTAATACTGGATTGTGGTGATCATCACACAACACTATAAAAATGGTTAATAGTCATTGAATTATAACAGTTTTATACATATAATAGTTGGATTTTATGGTAAATAAATCTCTTGACAAAATAAAGAGTAAGCTAAAGATATCCTGAACTTTTTCCAGCCTTTTTGTTTTGGTTGATATCTGGGAACCAGGAGATCATTGACTCTGAACAGTTGACTTTTTTAAAACATCTATATGAGCTCATCAAGAAGATATAATAAAACACAGCAATAGAGGAAAAAAGAACAGAGGTAGTTAGCACCAATCTTTTCTCACTTTCTTCTTGCCATAAATATGAGTGGTTGTCTGGAGCTACCGCTGTCATCTTGTAACCTTGAAGTAACCACCACGAGAATGAAGCAACAAGCATCCAACAGGTAGAAAATGTTGGAGTAAGCACATTTAAAAAAAAAAAACAAAAACAAAAAACCTGTGTCACAGACACTGTAGTTTGGCTATCTAAGAAAATGAATAAATATACTAATCCATTCTTTAGCTACTTGCAGCTGAAAGCATGGCAAAATGATACAGACATTGATGTAGATATAGACAGTGAAATAATGTCACACAATCCTGCTTGTCCATGACTGACAGTGTAGATACATTGCAAAGCCTAATACTGCTTCTAAGCATAACTTGCCATGGCCTAGGCAAGGACTAACCACAGCAGTCCTCAAGTCTTGGAATAAGGGGAACTTGTTCATAGCACTGAGCAATGAGCAATTGTTCAGCTCTAAGGATTGAGAACAGAGCAAAGGCTCACATTAAGTCATATCAGGATGTACTAGTCAGGGTTCTTCAGAGAAACAAAACCAACAGCTAATATATGAAAACAGAAAGAGAGAGATTTCAAGGGATTGGCTTATGAAACAGTGGAGGCTTAGCAAGCCCAAAATCTGCAGGCTAAATACTCAGGGAAGAGTTGAGGTTTGAGTCCAAAGTTGGTCTGCTGGCCAAGTTCCCTCTTCTTCAGGAAAGATCAGTCTTTATATTAAGGCTTCAAGTGGTTGGATTTACCCCACCCACATTATGGAAGGTAACTTGCTTTACTCAAAGTTCATTAATTCAAATGTCAATCCTATCTAAAAAATACCTTCATAGAAACATCCACAGTGTTTGAGAAAATATCTGGGAACTGTGGCCTAGCCAATTTGACACAAAATCAACAATTTCATTGAAGCATAGGGTGAATCCAAAGCTGAAGCCAGTGGGTAAAGGTTCATTAAGATATTATTTGTGGCATGGATTCAGAACAGATGTGACAGCAAGGACTAAGTATACGGAAGTCAAAGCGAAGAGATAAATATAGGCCTGTGATAGATACAGGTAATTGGACAAAAGGTTAGTAACTAGGAAAGAGTAAAGAACTAAATCCAATGGATTAGATTTGGAACATAGATAAGTAGCCAAAAGGCACTTAAAAAGAAAAAGATAAAATAATCAATACCAAAACCAGACAAGAACAGAAAAAGCAATAAAATCAAGATTCAATATTTTTGAGCAAAGGATTATTGCCTTGTAAGTCTTTTAGCTGACGTTCCTTTTGTGTGTGTCCCCAGTTTCTGATGTTACTGATGTTTTGCAATACTAATAATGAATTTTGTTTGTGTATACAAATGATTCCAGTGAACACCTACACTAGGCCATATACCTTGAGTTTTGCCTATTAATAAGAATAAAATTCTATTGAATTTTCTAAAATCTCCAGCTAGTTCCTATCAAAACCAATGGCAAATATTGGTGAAGTAATTGGCCAGGATAGTTGTGCAAAGTATGGCTGTAAAACCAAAGCACTTTAATTAGCATGTGTGGGAACTAAATCTATAAACTACCTACTAACAAACAGCTTGACTCAACCTGCCATCCAAAGCACAGAAGCCTCTGGTTTTGAGTCAAGATATTTTTAACACCTATCTATAAAGAGAAATATCCACAGATGCACCTCAAATATAAGCCCAAATTCTTAACAATATGACCAATGCAACACTGACGTTATTCTCCCCCAAATTATTTTTAGATACATGTGCAAATAGTTGTTTAAATATTCAATGGTATATTAAGTTGCAGAAACACATGAAATCTATTGAGGTGATACTGAAATAAAGAAGTGATTTTTTAAATAAACAGGTTAAATAAAATGATTTACATATAAAAACACACTAAAAAATTTCCCTAATAGTCATTCAAATTTTAAGTCAGGACTTTAAAAGCCACATATTTTTACAATTCAATTATGTTTACTATAGAATGACTATAAACCAACTTTTATATTCATTTTGCATGATGGTATATGAGTGTCATATTAATAGTATTGCTTTATTCTTCCAACAAAGAGATTAGTTACAGTTACCAAGGGAAACATAACTTGGAATTTTTGACTTATGCATTTAGAAAGCTTGCCCTTAATGTTCTATTAATATAAGGTTCTGCAATTAATTCCCATAGCAAAAAATAAACAAATGGAAGTAAAAAATAAAAAAGCTTTGCAAATTTTTAAACTCATAATTCATACATAATGGGTTTTCTCTGAATATGTAATTTGAAATTCAGTGAAAAAAATTTTAAATGCCTAATTATGTATCCTTTTATGAATTTGTACTCATTATAATAAATGCAGCTGTTGTACTTTTCCCTTTTCCAGAATTTGTCACCTGAAATAAAAATAAATTGCATAATTTAAAGGGACATACTTTTTAGTGTAAAACTCCTGAAAGAAGCTGTATGAATCAAAAGAAAACATTGATGAGGCACCATTAGTGTGCATGGCCTTGACTGCCCTTTCCCCGCTTCTTTCAGGGGTGCCTCATCAAATCCTAGTTTCTCTGCTATGCCTTCTTTGATTTCAATTGCAGAAAGTAATATTCCCCTCTCTCATTTTTTTTAGAACTGCATCTGTTGCTTCTTTAAGGCATTTATCACTTTGTACTTTATATTAGGTACCTTCTGGAGTTTAGAATTCAATTCTGATCCTACAACACTTAGCAAAGTGATTTGAGTACATGCTCATTAGTATTTGCTGGACCCAAATAAATATTTTGCTATATTGTACCATCAAACGCTGTGTTCTTAATGAAGCTGATAAACTTCTACAACTTTTCCCTCAATCTTTGAGCTCCAGGAAGAATGGGACCCAATATTTATTGTAAATCCCAGTACTTAGGACACTGTACAGTTCATTTACTAACACATAATATATACGTTTTGAATGTGGTAACTTCATGTGTGTAGATGCTCCATTATTTTGTCCAGACAGAAGAAATAATGAATAATTTACTTTATAAGTTCACAGAGTCAATAAAATCTCAATCAAAATCCAAATCATCATTTTTGTTAACTTTTTTTAAAAAAATTGGGCCGGCCAGGTGGCGCACTG